>NC_057814.1:182215737-182481764 GCF_018294505.1 Triticum aestivum
TGGGCCGCGGGTCCAGTGGGGGGGGAGGCCTGCTCTTTTTTTTCTTTTGACTGTTTTGTTTTCTGTTTTCTCTTATTTGTTTATTTCCTTTTTTGTTTTATTTCATTTAAAAGTATTTAGACATTTTATAAAAATGTGTTTTCTCCACCATAATTGCCAGTGTATTATTTAGTACCCACTGAACATTTTTGTTTGAATTTTTGAAAACTTTTATTTTCCACTTTAATTATATTTGAAGTTTGAACTAGGAGTTTGAAAAGGAAGGTGATCCAAATGTGATCAAGCCCTGTTTAGCACATGATTAGTTTAATCACAGGGGGGGTTACTGTAGCATGATTCCCAGGGTGTTACAGCGAGCTAGCTCAATCATCTTGAAAGCTTCAATCTCAGTTGGGGTGAGATGATTGTAGTAAGGTTGAGAGAAGCCTTCTTCTTCTACTGTCGGGACTTGCTCCTTTGCGACCTCCTTGATCTTGTCACCTTCCTTGATTTCCCTGATTTCTTCTCGCTTCGTCTCTATCTTCATTAGCCAAGCATCGTCACCCGCGTTGTTGGAGGAGGGGGACGACATGATGCCTGGCCTTGAAAACTCTGGCAGAAAACAGCTCGGAACAAGAACAGGAGATATTTGCATGGTACAGTGGTCAAAACCTTCGGGAGATTATATAATGAATTTTTACCGACCAAAAGAAGTATCGTGCAAGGAAACGGAGTCCGGAGGGCACACGAGGTGCCCCCGAGGAAGGGGGCGCACCCAGGGGGGTAGGGCGCGCCCTCCACCCTCGTGGATGCCTCGTGTCCTTCGCGGACTACTTATTATTTTCCTATTTTCTTAAATATTCCAAAATGGTGAAAAATTGCTATTAGAACTGTTTTGGAGTTGGTTTACTTACCGTACCACATACCTATTCCTTTTCGGAGTCAGAAACGTTCTTGAAAGTGTCCCTTATGTACTCCTCCGGGGTTACGGTGTCAATAACATTAGTTTCAACATTTATGGGATTACCTGGGATATAATGTTTGATTCTTTGACCGTTCACCACCTTTGGATTTGTGCCTTCGAAGTTGTTGATTTTTATGGCACCGGAATGATAGACCTCCTCGATAACGTAAGGACCTTCCCATTTAGAGAGAAGTTTTCCTGCAAAAAATCTTAAACGAGAGTTGTATAACAAAGCATAATCACCTACATTAAACTCATGCTTTTGTATCCTTTTGTCATGCCATCTTTTAACTTTTTCTTTAACCAATTTGGCATTCTCATAGGCCTGGGTTCTCCACTCATCAAGTGAGCTAATGTCAAATAGTCCCTTCTCACCGGCAAGTTTGAAATCATAATTGAGATCTTTAATGGCCCAATATGCCTTATGTTCTAGTTTGAGAGGTAAGTGACAAGCTTTTCCATAAACCATTTTATACGGAGACATACCCATAGGATTTTTATATGCAGTTCTATAGGCCCATAATGCATCATCAAGTTTCTTAGACCAATTCTTTCTAGATCTATTAACAGTCTTTTGCAAAATTAAGTTAATTTCTCTATTACTCAGTTCTACTTGACCACTAGACTGTGGATGGTATGGACATGCAATTCTATGATTAACATCATACTTAGCAAGCATTTTGCGAAAAGCACCATGAATAAAATGTGAACCACCATTAGTCATTAAGTATCTAGGGACTCCAGACCTCGGAAAAATAACTTTTTTAAGCATCTTAATAGAGGTGTTATGATTAGCACTACTAGTTGGAATAGCTTCTACCCACTTAGTAACGTAACCAACAACACTACTAGAGGAAGGAAACGGTCCCATATAATCAAAGCCCCAAACATCAAATGGTTCAATAACAAGTGAATAATTCATAGGCATTTCTTGATGTCTACCAATATTACCAATTCTTTGACATTCATCGCAAGACAAGACAAACTTACGGGCATCTTTGAAAAGAGCAGGCCAATAAAAACAGGATTACAATACCTTATGCGCGGTTCTGTCTCCAGCATGGTGTCCTCCATAAGCCTCGGAGTGACACTTGCGTAGGATCTGTTCCTGTTCATGCTCAGGTACACAACGTCTAATAACACCATCTACTCCTTCTTTATAAAGGTGTGGGTCATCCCAGAAGTAATGTCTTAAATCATAGAAAACCTTTTTCTTTTGCTGGTATGTGAAACTAGGTGGTATAAATTTGGCAACAATGTAATTAGCATAATCAGCATACCATGGAGCAGTACGAGAAGCATTTATGACAGCTAATTTTTCATCAGGAAAGCTATCATCAATAGGTAGTGGGTCATCAAGAACATTCTCTAACCTAGACAAGTTGTCTGCAACGGGGTTCTCAGCTCCCTTTCTATCAATAATATGCAAATCAAATTCTTGTAGCAACAGAACCCATCTAATAAGTCTAGGTTTGGCATCTTTCTTTTCCATAAGATATTTAATAGCAGCATGATCAGTGTGAACAATTACTTTAGAATCAACAATATAAGGTCTGAACTTATCACAAGCAAAAACAACTGCTAAAAATTCTTTTTCAGTAGTAGCATAATTTCTCTGGGCACTGTCTAGAGTTTTACTAGCATATTGGATAACATTTAATTTCTTATCAACTCTTTGTCCTAGAACAACACCTACAACATAATCACTAGCATCACACATAATTTCAAAGGGTAGATTCCAATCAGGTGGCTGAACAATAGGTGCAGAGATCAAGGCTCTCTTAAGTATTTCAAATGCTTCTACACAATCATCATCAAAGACAAAAGGAACATCTCTTTGTAAGAGATTAGTCAGAGGCCTAGAAATTTTAGAGAAGTCTTTAATGAACCCCCTATAAAAACCGGCATGACCAAGGAAACTTCTTATACCTTTGATGTCCTTGGGACACGACATCTTTTCAATAGCATCAACTTTAGCTTTATCAACTTCAATACCTCTTTCAGAAATCTTATGCCCCAAGACAATACCTTCGTTAACCATAAAGTGGCACTTCTCCCAATTCAAGACAATATTACTTTCTTCACATCTCTGCAAGACTCGATCAAGGTTGCTTAAGCAATCATCAAAAGAAGTTCCATACACGGAGAAATCATCCATGAAAACCTCAACAATCTTTTCACAAAAGTCAGAGAATAAAGCAGTCATACATCTTTGAAAGGTAGCAGGTGCATTACATAAACCAAAAGTCATACGTCTATAAGCAAAGGTACCGAAAGGGCAAGTAAAAGTGGTCTTTTCCTGATCCTCTTTTGACACAGGTATTTGAGAGAAGCCAGAATAACCGTCTAGAAAGCAAAAATGTGTATGTTTGGATAATCTTTCTAGCATTTGATCAATAAAAGGTAAAGGGTAATGATCCTTTTTAGTAGTTTTATTTAATTTGCGGAAGTCAATTACCATTCTATAACCTATGACAAATCTTTGTGGGATCAATTCATCTTTATCATTAGGAACGACAGTGATACCTCCCTTCTTAGGGACACAATGGACAGGACTTACCCACTGACTATCAGCAACAGGAAATTATACCTGCCTCCAGAAGCTTTAGTATTTTATTTCTTACCACTTCTTTCATCTTAGGATTTAACCATTGTTGGTGATCAACAACCGGTTTAACGTCTTTCTCCAATTTTATTTTGTGTTGGCATAGAGTGGGACTAATGCCCTTAAGATCATCAAGAGTATACCCAATAGCAGCACGGTGCTTCTTCAGAGTTTTCAATAATTTCTCTTCTTCCTGCTCTGAAAGGTTAGCACTAATAATAACAGGATATATCTTCTTCTCATCAAGATAAGCATATTTAAGAGTATCAAGTAATGGTTTAAGCTCAAACACGGGATCACCCTTGGGTGGAGGAGGATCCCCTAGAATTTCAACAGGCAAGTTGTGTTTCAAAATAGGTCCCTGTTTAAAGAATACTTCATCTATTTCCCTTCTTTCATTCATGAACATATCATTTTCATGGTCTAGCAAATATTGTTCTAAAGGATCATTAGGAGGCACGACAATAGAAGCAAGACCAATAATTTCATCTTTACTAGGCAATTCTTTATCATGGGGTTGTCTACGAAATTTAGCAAAATTAAAATCATGAGACATATCCCCTAAACCAACAATGACAATATCCTTTTCGCAATCTATCCTAGCATTAACAGTATTCAAGAAGGGTCTACCAAATATAATGGGACAAAAGTGATCTTGTGGGGAACCAAGAACAAGAAAAATCAATAGGATATTTAACTTTCCCACACAAGACTTCAACATCTCTAACAATCCCAATTGGTGAAATAGTATCTCTATTGGCAAGCTTAATTGTAACATCAATATCTTCTATCTCAGTAGGTGCAATATCATGCATAATTTCTTTGTATAAGGAATGAGGTATTGCACTTGCACTAGCACCCATATCACATAAGCCATGATAACAATGATCTCCTATTTTAACAGAAACAACAGGCATGCCGACAACAGGTCTATGTTTATTTTGAGTATCGGGTCTAGCAATTCTAGCAGCTTCATTACAGAAATAAATAGCATGCCCATCAATATTATCAACCAAGAGATCCTTAACCATAGCAATACTAGGTTCAACTTTAATTTGCTCAGAGGGTGTAGATGTCCTAGCATTACTCTTACGAACCACAGTTGAAGCTTTAGCATGATCCTTTATTCTAACAGGGAAAGGTGGTTTCTCAATATAAGCGGTAGGAACAACAGGATCAACATTATAAGTGATAGTTTTTTCTTCAACTTTAATAGGTTCAACTACTTTTACTTCAATGGGAGGATGATATTTAAACCACTTATGCTTAGGGAGATCAACATGAGTAGCAAATGATTCACAGAAAGAAGCTACTATCTCAGAGTCAAGTCCATATTTAGTGCTAAATTCACGAAAAACATCGGTATCCATAAAAGATTTAACACAATCAAACTTAGGTGTTATAACTGACTCCTTACCTTCGACGAGTTCCCAATCTTCAGAGTTGCGTTTAATTCTTTCCAATAAATCCCATCTGAATTCAATAGTCTTCATCATAAAAGAACCAGTACAAGAAGTATCGAGCATGGAGCGATTATTGAGAGAAAGCCGAGCATAAAAATTTTGAATAATAATTTCTCTTGAGAGCTCATGACTGGGGCATGAATACAACATTGACTTAAGCCTCCCCCAAGCTTGAGCGATACTTTCTCCTTCACGAGGCCAAAAATTATATATATAATTACGATCACGATGAACCAGATGCATAGGATAAAACTTCTGATGAAATTCCAATTTCAATCGGTTGTAGTTCCATGATCCAATATCATCACATAGCCTAAACCATGTCAATGACTTTCCTTTCAAAGATAAAGGGAAGACCTTCTTCTTGATAACATCCTCGGGCATACCTGCAAGCTTAAATAATCCACAAACTTCATCCACATAGACTAGGTGCATATCGGGATGTAATGTTCCATCTCCTGTAAAAGGATTATCTAGTAGTTTCTCTATCATACCCGAAGGAATTTCAAAGTAAACATTTTCAGTAGGTTCAATAGGTTGAGGAGCAACTCTTTGCTCTACTGGTCGGGGTGAAGATACCCCGAACAAGCCCCTCAAAGGATTATTTTCCATAGTAACAAGTGACAGTAAATTTCAGCACACTATATAAATTTTTCCTTATCAAATTCCACCTACCAAAGGCGCTTCACTCCCCGGCAACGGCGCCAGAAAAGAGTCTTGATGACCCACAAGTATAGGGGATCTATCGTAGTCCTTTCGATAAGTAAGAGTTTCGAACCCAACAAGGAGCAGAAGGAAATGACAAGCAGTTTTCAGTAAGGTATTCTCTGCAAGCACTGAAATTATCGGTAATAGATAATTTGATATGTGGGTGGACCGCGTTCGTTACTTTGATAATTTGATATGTGGGTGGACCGATGCTTGCACTACAAAAAAATACACTTCAGTGATGATACGTGTTTGTCACAGTAGGTCACGTTTTATGTCATGCATGTACATCCATGACAAATTTATGACAGAATCAAGATAGTCATACATGTGCTGTCGTAGAAGTGTTCCATGACATTACCAAAATTATCATCATGGAAGTGTCCACTTCCATGACGATAAATCGCGCGTCACAGAAGTGCTTTCGTCAAGGGTGACCGACACGTGGCATCCACCGTAACAGAACGTCGTTAAGCTATCGGGTCCGATTTTGGATCCGATTACCCGTTAATAGCCCCGCCAATGGGGATTTTCCACATGTAAAATCATCATTGGCTGGAGGAAACACGTGTCGGCTCACCGTTGGGACAGATGTCATCCACTCATTGGACCCAAAGCGCCTATGATACGTCGACACGTGGCACGGCCCAACAGAGGCCCATTCCTATGAAAAGGCCGGCCCGTTTGACTTGGTCAAAAGGTGGCGGGCCGGACCACGGCAAGCCTGTTAACGGCCTGTTCGCATATAGCCCATTTACAGCCCGCTAACCCAGGGCTCGTTTACGGCCTATCCGAATTAGGCCCAGTAGCGTCATCTGGGCTGTCCAATATAATTCCAGCCCATTTTAACTTCCGGCCCATGTATGGCCCATGACGTCTTTTGGCCAATATGAGGCCCTTAGTAACCCTCGGTCCCTTAACGGCCCGTGGTAAAACTGGCCCGTAATGAACAATGTATCACTTTATACCCATTAACGGCCCATTATTCAGTTGGGCCGTTTCCAGCCCATGTTATCTTTCGGCCTTCTCAGGGTCCATTTATTCTTGGGCTCATTTCCAGCATTCTTTTACTTACGGCCCGTTACTGTCATTTTCTGCTTGTGGGCCAAATTCAGCCCGTGGTTACAGTCGGCCCATTTGTGGCCCGTTAATACATTGGGCCGTTTTCATAGCGTCATCAAATATGGCCAATTAACAACGGCCCGTTATGGTCGGCCCATGAACGAACGATTTCAACTCTAGCCCATTTACGACCATAATGTGGTCTATTATTGGCCCATGTTTGGCCAACCGATCATACGGCCCATAGAAGGCCCATTGATGGTACGGCCCATAGAAGGCCCATTGTGTCTACGGCTCGTATAAGGCCCATTGTTTCTACGCCCCGTAGAAGGCCCATTGTTTCTACGCCCCTTAGAAGGCCCATTGTTTCTACGGCCCGTAGGAGGCCCATGTTAACTACAGTAAATATGTAGCCCATGGTTAATGTGGCCTAGTTTTAAAAAATAGGTTATTGCGGCCACTAGCAAACTGCGGAAAAAGAACTGCACTGACTACAAGAAAACAAATAAACAAGACAATAAGGAAATAAATAAGCAAGCAACTTACGCTAGGCTATCACGGCTATTACACATATTACATCCACTGGGCATCAAAGTTTGCCACCAGTGCAAATATAGGGAACACCCTACACTATACAAAAATGGCTTGCTGTTTTCTTCAGCCGGTGGCTGCACGTTAAGAACAAATTTTGTATCGCACCAAAACAAATTACAATTATAAAACAAAAGGAAGGTTGGCATAAAAGTTAACAGTCTAGCAGATAAATGCACCACCAGAAGTTCAGAAGCTCAGTTCATTTGACCTAACTGTTACGTTTTCATGCTGTATTGTCTGATGGAGCACCATAACCTTCGCCTTCAGTTCTCGTAGGCTCCTGAACAACATAGCAAATGTCTGATAGTCTAGTTTCAAAACCATGCATATCTTGACAACATCGAACAATGTCTCTCCTTGTTTCACAAAGGGTCTCTGTTGGGGAATGGACTTGTGTCTGGAGCGCAGATACAACATTGTTTTGAGCTTGCATATCTTGATCATGAGGCAGTTTGGACGAGATTGCCTTAACAACCAACCCAGTATTACGCAGGAACGTGCTTTTGGCACTGTTAGTGGACATGTACTGACCCGCTGCAGCAAGAGCTGACATTGTGGTTATAGTTGCCTCGCCACCTTCAGAAGGTGGTGGTTCCACCATTTTTTCATAGCTCGCTGAAAAGTTGAGGTTTTACATTAGTAGTACCAGAACAGAAGATATTAAGGAGGCAGCAAAACCAAACAAAATAGCTTTGGTCTATATACAGAACTTATTCTAGTGAACCCATGTAAAATATTAGTTGTATTTTATTGCAAAGTACATAATAAAACCAGGTTCCAAACATATGACCATGTACCATCGCTAATGTATTGTCTATTTCTTCACATTGTATTGAGGGCTAAGGATAAAGAGACGAAGTTTATAATACAGTAAGCATAGTATGACATCATTCATATCACAAAACAACTGAGAACACACAAACAGGCAATTGTAACGTTGTGTGGGCAAGTCCAGCACGGAACTAGATTACAGGTCAAGATCAAAGGAACCTCACTCCTCTCTTTTAAACCTTGTAAGGTGCAATGATACGCTAAGACAATTGTGTATAAAATTGAAAAGAGTAATAGACATTGGCTGCAAACCATGCAGTTCAAGGCACAAGTCAGAGTAAGTAGTAGTTAAAAGGCATGAGGATTAAGGACTTACAACAGCGGCTTTGACTGCTGTAGTCATGCCCTTCTTCTTGCTGGTGTGACAGTCCTTGAAGATTTCCACAACATTTGGTTCAGGTACTTTTTGGTCCTTTGAAGGAAATATGCCCTAGAGGCAATAATAAAGTTATTATTTATTTCCTTATTTCATGATAAATGTTTATTATTCATGCTAGAATTGTATTAATCGGAAACTTGATACACGTGTGAATACATAGACAAACAGAGTGTCACTAGTATGCCTCTACTTGACTAGCTCGTTGATCAAAGATGGTTATGTTTCCTAGCCATAGACAAAGAGTTGTCATTTGATTAACGGGATCACATCATTAGGAGAATGATGTGATTGACTTGACCCATTCCGTTAGCTTAGCACTTGATCGTTTAGTATGTTGCTATTGCTTTCTTCATGACTTATACATGTTCCTATGACTATGAGATTATGCAATTCCTGTTTACCGGAGGAATACTTTGTGTGCTACCAAACGTCACAACGTAACTGGGTGATTATAAACGTATAGGTACTTGTTGGGTTGGCGTATTTCGAGATTAGGATTTGTCACTTCGATTGTCGGAGAGGTATCTCTGGGCCCACTCGGTAATGCACATCACTTAAGCCTTGCAAGCATTGCGACTAATGAGTTAGTTGCGGGATGATGTATTACGGAACGAGTAAAGAGACTTGCCGGTAACGAGATTGAACTAGGTATTGAGATACCGACGATCGAATCTCGGGCAAGTAACATACCGATGACAAAGGGAACAACGTATGTTGTTATGCGGTTTGACCGATAAAGATCTTCGTAGAATATGTGGGAGCCAATATGAGCATCCAGGTTCCGCTATTGGTTATTGACCGGAGACGTGTCTCGGTCATGTCTACATAGTTCTCGAACCCGTAGGGTCCGCACGCTTAAAGTTCGATGACGGTTATATTATGAGTTTATGTGTTTTGATGTACCGAAGGTAGTTCGGAGTCCCGAATGTGATCATGGACATGACGAGGAGTCTCGAAATGGTTGAGACGTAAAGACCGATATACTGGACAACTATGTTTGGACACCGGAATGGTTCCAGGAGGTTTCGGACATTTATCGGAGTACCGAGGGTTACCGGAACCCACGCCGGGAAGCTATTGGGCCTTATGGGCCTTAGTCGAAAGGAGAGAGGGAGGCCAGGAGGTGGCGCGCAGCCCCCTTTCCCCAATCCGAATTGGGAAAGGGAAGGGGGCGGCGGCCCCCCTTCTCCTACTTGGAATAGGAAAGGGGGGGGGGCAAACCTACTTGGAGTAGGATTGCCCCCCTTGGGCGCGCCTCTCCTCTAGGCCAGCCCTCTCCTCCTCCCCCCTTTATATATGGAGGAGGGGGCACCCCATAGACACAACAATTGATCCCTTTGATCTCTTAGCCGTGTGCGGTGCCCCCCTCCACCATAATCCACCTCGGTCATATCGTAGCGGTGCTTAGGCGAAGCCCTGCGACGGTAGAACATCATCATCGTCACCACGCCGTCGTGCTGACGGAACTCTCCCTCAAAGCTCGGCTGGATCGGAGTTTGAGGGACGTCATCGAGTTGAACGTGTGCTGAACTCGAAGGTGCCGTGCGTTCGGTACTTGATCGGTCGGATCTTGAAGACGTACGACTACATCAACCGCGTTGTGCTAACGCTTCCGCTTTCGGTCTACGAGGGTACGTGGACACGCTCTCCCCCCTCGTTGCTATGCATCGCCATGATCTTGCGTGTGCGTAGGAAAATTTTGAAATTACTACGTTCCCCAACAATGGCACCCAAGCCAGGTTTTATGCGTTGATGTTATATGCACGAGTAGAACACAAGTGAGTTGTGGGCGATACAAGTCATACTGCTTACCAGCATGTCATACTTTGGTTCTACGGTATTGTTGGATGAAGCGGCCCGGACCGACATTACGCGTACGCTTACGCGAGACTGGTTCTACCGACGTGCTTTGCACACAGGTGGCTGGCGAGTGTCAGTTTCTCCAACTTTAGTTGAACCGAGTGTGGCTACGCTCGGTCCTTGAGAAGGTTAAAACAACACTAACTTGACGAACTATCGTTGTGGTTTTGATGCGTAGGTAAGAACGATTCTTGCTCAGCCCATAGCAGCCACGTAAAACTTGCAACAACAAAGTAGAGGACGTCTAACTTGTTTTTGCAGGGCATGTTGTGATGTGATATAGTCAAGGCATGATGCTATATTTTATTGTATGAGATGATCATGTTTTGTAACCGAGTTATCGGCAACTGGCAGGACCTATATGGTTGTCGCTTTATTGTATGCAATGCAATCGCCCTGTAATTGCTTTACTTTATCACTAAGCGGTAGCGATGGTCGTAGAAGCAATAGTTGGCGAGACGACAACAATGCCACGATGGAGATCAAGGTGTCGCGCCGGTGACGATGGTGATCATGACGGTGCTTCGGAGATGGAGATCACAAGCACAAGATGATGATGGCCATATCATATCACTTATATTGATTGCATGTGATGTTTATCTTTTATGCATCTTATTTTGCTTTGATTGATGGTAGCATTATAAGATGATCTCTCACTAAATTTCAAGATAAAAGTGTTCTCCCTGAGTATGCACCGTTGCCAAAGTTCGTCGTGCCCAGGCACCACGTGATGATCGGGTGTGATAAGCTCTACGTCCATCTACAACGGGTGCAAGCCAGTTTTGCACACGCAGAATACTCAGGTCAAACTTGACGAGCCTAGCATATACAGATATGGCCTCGGAACACTGAGACCGAAAGGTCGAGCGTGAATCATATAGTAGATATGATCAACATAGTGATGTTCACCATTGAAAACTACTCCATTTCACGTGATGATCGGTTATGGTTTAGTTGATTTGGATCACATGATCACTTAGATGATTAGAGGGATGTCTATCTAAGTGGGAGTTCTTAAGTAATTTGATTAATTGAACTTTAATTTATCATGAACTTAGTCCTGGTAGTATTAGCATATCTATGTTGTAGATCAATAGCTCGCGTTTAGCTCCCCTGTTTTATTTTTTATATGTTCCTAGAGAAAACTAAGTTGAAAGATGTTAGTAGCAATGATGCAGATTGGATCCGTGATCTGAGGATTATCCTCATTGCTGCACAGAAGAATTATGTCCTTGATGCACCGCTAGGTGACAGACCTATTGCAGGAGCAGATGCAGACGTTATGAACGTTTGGCTAGCTCAATATGATGACTACTTGATAGTTTAGTGCACCATGCTTAACGGCTTAGAATCGGGATTTCAAAGACGTTTTGAACGTCATGGACCATATGAGATGTTCCAGGAGTTGAAGTTAATATTTCAAGCAAATACCCGAGTTGAGAGATATGAAGTCTCCAACAAGTTCTATAGCTAAAAGATGGAGGAGAATAGCTCAAGAAGTGAGCATGTGCTCAGATTGTCTGGGTACTACAATCGCCTTAATCAAGTGGGAGTTAATCTTCCAGATAAAATAGTGATTGACAGAATTCTCTAGTCACCATCACCAAGTTACTAGAACTTCGTGATGAAGTATAATATGCAAGGGATAACGGAAACGATTCCCAAGCTCTTCATGATGCTGAAATCGATGAAGGTAGAAATCAAGAAAATCATCAAGTGTTGATGGTTGACAAGACCATTAGTTTCAAGAAAAGGGCAAAGGGAAGAAGGGGAACTTCAAGAAGAACGGCAAGCAAGTTGCTACTCGAGTGAAGAAGCCCATATCTGGACCTAAGCCTGAGACTAAGTGCTTCTACTGCAAAGGGACTAGTCACTGGAAGCGGAACTGCCCCAAGTATTTGGCGGATAAGGAGGATGGCAAAATGAACAAAGGTATATTTGATATACATGTTATTGATGTGTATTTTACTAGTGTTTATAGCAACCTCGCGGTATTTGATACTAGTTCAGTTGCTAAGAGTAGTAACTCGAAACGGGAGTTGCAGAATGAACAGAAACTAGTTTAAGAGTGAAGTGACGACGTGTGTTGGAAGCAGTTCCAAGATTGATATGATCATCATCGCACACTCCCTACACTTTCGGGATTAGTGTTGAACCTAAATAAGTGTTATTTGGTGTTTGCGTTGAGCATGAATATGATTTGATCATATTTATTGCAATACAATTATTCATTTAAGTTAGAGAATAATTGTTGTTCTATTTACATTAATAAAACCTTATATGGTCATACACCCAATGAAAATGGTTTGTTGGATCTCGATCGTAGTGATACACATATTCATAATATTGAAGCCAAAAGATGCAAAGTTAATAATGATAGTGCAACTTATTTGTGGCACTGCCGTTTAGGTCAATTGGTGTAAAGCGTATGAAGAAACTCCATGCTGATGGGTTTTTGGAATCACTTGATTATGAATCACTTGATGCTTGCGAACCATGCCTCATGGGCAAGATGACTAAGACTCCGTTCTCCGGAACAATGGAGCGAGCAACTGACTTATTGGAAATAATACATACTGATGTATGCGGTTCGATGAGTGTTGAGGCTCGCGGCGGGTATCGTTATTTTCTGACCTTCACAGATGATTTGAGCAGATATGGGTATATCTACTTGATGAAACATAAGTCTGAAACATTTGAAAAGTTCAAAGAATTTCAGAGTGAAGTGGAAAATCATCGTGACAAGAAAATAAAGTTTCTATGATCTGATCGCGGAGACAAATATTTGAGTTACAAGTTTGGTCTTCAATTAAAACAATGTGGAATAGTTTCACAAATTCGTGCCACCTGGAACACCACAGCATAATGGTGTGTCCGAACGTCATAACCGTACTTTATTGGATATAGTGCAATCTATGATGTTTCTTACCGATTTACCACTATAGTTTTGGGGTTATGCATTAGAGACAACTACATTCACGTTAAAGGGCACCATCTAAATCCGTTGAGACGACACCGTATGAACTGTGGTTTGGCAAGAAACCAAAGTTTTCATTTCTTAAAGTTTGGGGTTGCGATGCTTATAAGAAAAAGTTTCATAACCCAAATCGTAGAAATGTGTCTTCATAGGATACCCAAAGGAGACAGTTGGGTACACCTTCTATCACAGATCCGAAGGCAAGATATTCGTTGCTAAGAATGGATCCTTTCTAGAGAAGGAGTTTCTCTCGAAAGAAGTGAGTGGGAGGAAAGTAGAACTTGATGAGGTAACTGTACCTGCTCCCTTATTGGAAAGTAGTTCATCACAGAAATCTGTTCCTGTGACTACTACACCAACTAGTGAGGAAGCTGATGATGATGATCATGTAACTTCTGATCAAGTTACTACCGAACCTCGTAGGTAAACCAGAGTGAGATCCGCACCAGAGTGGTACGGTAATCCTGTTCTGGAGGTCATGTTACTTGACCATGACGAACCTACGAACTATGAGGAAGCGATGATGAGCCCAGATTCCGCAAAAATGGCTTGAGGCCATGAAATCTGAGATGGGATCCATGTATGAGAACAAAGTGTGGACTTTGGTTGACTTGCCCGATGATCGGCAAGCCATAGAAAATAAATGGATCTTCAAGAGGAAGACGGACGCTGATAGTAGTGTTACTATCTACAAAGCTAGACTTGTTGAAAAAAGGTTTTTGACAAAGTTCAAGGTGTTGACCACGATGAGATTTTCTCACTCGTATCGATGCTTAAGTCTGTCCGAATCATGTTAGCAAATTGCCACATTTTATGAAATCTGGCAAATGGATGTCAAAACTACATTCCTTAATGGATTTCTTAAAGAAAGAGTTTTATATGATGCAACCATAAGGTTTTGTCGATCCTAAAGGTGCTAACAAAATGTACAAGCTCCAGTGATCCATCTATGGACTGGTGCAAGCATCTCGGAGTTGGAATATACGCTTTGATGAGTTGATCAAAGCATATAGTTTTATACAGACTTGCGGTGAAGCCTGTATTTACAAGAAAGTGAGTGGGAGCACTACAACATTTCTGATAAATATATGTGAATGGCATATTGTTGATCGGAAATAATTTAGAATTTTTCTGGAAAGCATAAAGGAGTATTTGAAAGGAGTTTTTCAAAATAAAGACCTCGGCGAAGCTGCTTACATATTGAGCATCAAGTCTATAGAGATAGATCAAGACGCTTGATAAGTTTTTCAATGAGTACATACCTTGACAAGATTTTGAAGTAGTTCAAAATGGAACAGTCAAAGAAAGAGTTCTTGGCTGTGTTACAAGGTGTGAAATTGAGTAAGACTCAAAGCCTGACCACGACAGAAGATAGAAAGAGAATGAAAGTCATTCCCTATGCCTCAGCCATAGGTTCTATAAAGTATGCCATGTTGTGTACCAGATCTATTGTATACCCTACACTGAGTTTGGCAAGGGAGTACAATAGTGATCTAGGAGTAGATCACTGAACATCGGTCAAAATTATCCTTAGTAGAATAAGGATATGTTTCTCGATTATGGAGGTGACAAAAGGTTCGTCGTAAAGGGTTACATCGATGCAAGTTTTGACACTGATCCAGATGACTCTAAGTCTCAATCTGGATACATATTTAAAGTGGGAGCAATTAGCTAAAGTAGCTCCGTGCAGAGCATTGTAGACATAGAAATTTGCAAAATACATACGGATCTGAATTTTGGCAGACCCGTTGACAAAACTTCCCTCACAAGCAAAACATGATCACACCTTAGTACTCTTTGGGTATTAATCACAGAGCGATGTGAACTAGATTATTGACCCTAGTAAACCCTTTGAGTATTGGTCACATGACGATGTGAAACTATGGGTGTTAATCACATGATGATCTGAACTATTGGTGTTAAATCACATGGCGATGGGAACTAGATTATTGACTCTAGTGAAAGTGGGAGACTGAAGGAAATATGCCCTAGAGGCAATAATAAAGTTATTATTTATTTCCTTATTTCATTATAAATGTTTATTATTCATGCTAGAATTGTATTAACCGGAAACTTGATACATGTGTGAATACATAGACAAACAGAGTGTCACTAGTATGCCTCTACTTGACTAGCTCGTTGATCAAAGATGGTTATGTTTCCTAGCCATAGACAAAGAGTTGTCATTTGATTAACGGGATCACATCATTAGGAGAATGATGTGATTGACTTGACCCATTCCGTTAGCTTAGCACTTGATCGTTTAGTATGTTGCTATTGCTTTCTTCATGACTTATACATGTTCCTATGACTATGAGATTATGCAATTCCTGTTTACCGGAGGAATACTTTGTGTGCTACCAAACGTCACAACGTAACTGGGTGATTATAAACGTATAGGTACTTGTTGGGTTGGCGTATTTCGAGATTAGGATTTGTCACTCCGATTGTCGGAGAGGTATCTCTGGGCCCACTCGGTAATGCACATCACTTAAGCCTTGCAAGCATTGCGACTAATGAGTTAGTTGCGGGATGATGTATTACGGAACGAGTAAAGAGACTTGCCGGTAACGAGATTGAACTAGGTATTGAGATACCGACGATCGAATCTCGGGCAAGTAACATACCGATGACAAAGGGAACAACGTATGTTGTTATGCGGTTTGACCGATAAAGATCTTCGTAGAATATGTGGGAGCCAATATGAGCATCCAGGTTCCGCTATTGGTTATTGACCGGAGACGTGTCTCGGTCATGTCTACATAGTTCTCGAACCCGTAGGGTCCGCATGCTTAAAGTTCGATGACGGTTATATTATGAGTTTATATGTTTTGATGTACCGAAGATAGTTCGGAGTCCCGGATGTGATCATGACATGACGAGGATTCTCGAAATGGTCGAGACGTAAAGATCGATATATTGGACGACTATGTTTGGACACCGGAATGGTTCCGGGAGGTTTCGGACATTTATCGGAGTACCGAGGGTTACCGGAACCCCCACCGGGAAGCTATTGGTCCTTATGGGCATTAGTGGAAAGGAGAGAGGGAGGCCAGGAGGTGGCGCGCGGCCCGCCTTGCCCCAATCCGAATTGGGAAAGGGAAGGGGGCGGCGGCCCCCCTTCTCCTTCCTTCTCTCCACCTCCTCCTTCCCCCTTCTCCTACTTGGAATAGGAAAGGGGGGGCCAAACCTACTTGGAGTAGGATTGCCCCCCCTTGGGCGCGCCTCTCCTCTAGGCCGACCCTCTCCTCCTCCCCCCCTTTATATACGGAGGAGGAGGGCATCCCATAGACACAACAATTGATCCCTTGGATCTCTTAGCCGTGTGCGGTGCCCCCCTCCACCATAATCCACCTCGGTCATATCGTAGTGGTGCTTAGGCGAAGCCCTGCGACGGTAGAACATCATCATCGTCACCACGCCGTCGTGCTGACGGAACTCTCCCTCAAAGCTCGGCTGGATCGGAGTTCGAGGGACATCATCGAGTTGAATGTGTGGTGAACTCGGAGGTGTTGTGCGTTCGGTACTTGATCGGTCGGATCGTGAAGACGTACGACTACATCAACCGCGTTGTGCTAACGCTTCCGCTTTCGGTCTACGAGGGTACGTGGACACGCTTTCCCCTCGTTGCTATGCATCACCATGACTTTGCGTGTGCGTAGGAAAATTTTGAAATTACTACGTTCCCCAACATCCTTGCGGGCTTTCCTCTGCATTTGGAACAAGTCAATATAGATCTGATAATATGGTACAGCGAAAAGAGTGAAACAACAACTAATTACAAGAGCCTCGCAGTGTGCAATATAGCTACGAGATCCTGTCGTCTGTTGGAATTTCACTTTCGTACGGTTGGCCTTGTTCTTTGAAAAGTTCACCTACAAGAAGATATATTTGTGTGGCACATGCGTAAATAGGACTTCAACATGTGATCTGATCACATATATATAATGTACTGCTACCTCTTGAGCACTGCGTTGGTTTTCCCTTGAAGAGGAAAGGGTGATGCAGCAAAGTAGCGTAAGTATTTCCCTCAGTTTTTGAGAACCAAGGTATCAATCCAGTAGGAGGCTACGCGCGAGTCCCTCGCACCTACACAAACAAATAAATCCTCGCAACCAACGCGATAAGGGGTTGTCAATCCCTACACGGTCACTTACGAGAGTGAGATCTGATAGATATGATAGGATAATATTTTTGGTATTTTTGTGATAAAGATGCAAAGTAAAATAAAAGGCAAAGTAAAAATCAATGGAAATAACTAAGTGTTGGAAGATTAATATGATGAAGATAGACCCGGGGGCCATAGGTTTCACTAGTGGCTTCTCTCAAGAGCATAAGTATTTTACGGTGGGTGAACAAATTACTGTTGAGAAATTGACAGAATTGAGCATAGTTATGAGAATATCTAGGTATGATCATGTATATAGGCATCACGTCCGAGACAAGTAGACCGACTCCTGCCTGCATCTACTACTATTACTCCACACATCGACCGCTATCCAGCATGCATCTAGAGTATTAAGTTCATGAGAACAGGGTAACAGTTTAAGTAAGATGACATGATGTAGAGGGATAAACTCATGCAATATGATATAAACCCCATCTTGTTATCCTCGATGGCAACAATACAATACGTGCCTTGCTGCCCCTACTGTCACTGGGAAAGGACACCGCAAGATTGAACCCAAAGCTAAGCACTTCTCCCATTGCAAGAAAGATCAATCTAGTAGGCCAAACCAAACTGATAATTCGAAGAGACTTGCAAAGATAACCAATCATACATAAAAGAATTCAGAAGATTCAAATATTGTTCATAGATAAACTTGATCATAAACCCACAATTCATCTGTCTCAACAAGCACACCATAAAAGAAGATTACATCGAATAGATCTCCACGAGAGAGGGGGAGAACATTGTATTGAGATCCAAAAAGAGAGAAGAAGCCATCTAGCTAATGACTATGGACCCGAAGGTCTGAGGTAAACTACTCACACTTCATCAGAGAGGCTATGGTGTTGATGTAGAAGCCCTCCATGATCGATGCCCCCTCCGGCGGAGCTCCGGAACAGGCCCCAAGATGGGATCTCGTGGGTACATAAGGTTGCAGCGGCGGAATTTGGTTTTTGGCTCCGTATCTGATCGTTTGGGGGTACATAGGTATATATAGGAGGAAGGAGTACGTCGGTGGAGCAACATGGGGCCCACGAGGGTGGAGGGCGCGCCCCCCTACCTCGTGGCTTCCTGGAAGCTTCCTTGACGTAGGGTCCAAGTCTCCTGGATCATGTTCGTTCCGAAAATCACGTTCCCAAAGGTTTCATTCCGTTTGGACTCCGTTTGATATTCTTTTTCTGCGAAACTCTGAAATAGGCAAAAAACAGCAATTCTGGGCTGGGCCTCCGGTTAATAGGTTAGTCCCAAAAATAATATAAAAGTGAATAATAAAGCCCAATAATGTCCAAAACAGAAGATAATATAGCATGGAGCAATCAAAAATTATAGATACATTGGAGACGTATCAAGCATCCCCAAGCTTAATTCCTGCTCGTCCTCGAGTAGGTAAATGATAAAAACAGAATTTTGATGCGGAGTGCTACTTGGCATATTTTCAATGTAATTCTTCTTAATTGTGGTATGAATATTCAGATGCGAAAGATTCAAGATAAAAGTTCATATTGGCATAAAAATAATAATACTTCAAGCATACTAACTAAGCAAGTATGTCCTCTCAAAATAACATGGCCAAAGAAAGTTCATCCCTACAAAATCATATAGTTTAGTCATGCTCCATCTTCGTCACACAAGAATGCTCTCATCATGCACAACCCCGATGACAAGCCAAGCAATTGTTTCATACTTTAGTAATCTCAAACTTTTTCAACCTTCACGCAATACATGAGCGTGAGCCATGGATATAGCACTATGGGTGGAATAGAATATGATGATGGGGGTTATGTGGAGAAGACAAAAAAGGAGAAAGTCTCACATAAACGAGGCTAATCAATGAGCTATGGAGATGCCCATCGATTGATGTTAATGCAAGGAGTAGGGATTGCCATGCAACAGATGCACTATAGCTATAAATATATGAAAGCTCAACAAAAGAAACTAAGTGGGTGTGCATCCAACTTGCTTGCTCATGAAGACCTAGGGCACTTGAGGAGGCCCATTGTTGGAATATACAAGCCAAGTTCTATAATGAAAAATTCCCACTAGTATATGAAAGTGACAAAACAAGAGACTCTCTATCATGAAGATTATGGTGCTACTTTGAAGCACAAGTGTGGCAAAAGGATAGTAACATTGTCCCTTCTCTCTTTTTCTCTCATTTTTTTGGGCCTTCTCTTTTTTATGGCCTTTCTCTCCCTTTTCTTATTCCTCACTTGGGACAATGCTCTATAAAATGATGATCATCACACTTCTATTTATTTACAACTCAATGATTACAACTCGATACTAGAACAAAGTATGACTCTATATGAATGCCTCCGGCGGTGTACCGGGATATGCAATGAATCAAGAGTGACATGTATGAAAGAATTATGAACGGTGGCTTTGCCACAAATACTATGTCAACTACATGATCATGCAAAGCAATATGACAATGATGAACGTGTCATCTTAAACGGAATGGTGGAAAGTTGCATGGCAATATATCTCGGAATGGCTATGGAAATGCCATAATAGGTAGGTACGGTGGCTGTTTTGAAGAAGATATAAGGAGGTTTATGTGTGAAAGAGCGTATCATATCACGGGGTTTGGATGCACCGGCGAAGTTTGCACCAACTCTGAATGTGAGAAAGGGAAATGCACGGTACCGAAGAGGCTATCAATGATGGAAAGGTGAGAGTGCGTATAATCCATGGACTCAACATTAGTCACAGAGAACTCACATACTTATTGCAAAAATCTACAAGTGATCAAAAACCAAGCACTACGCGCATGCTCCTAGGGGGATAGATTGGTAGGAAAAGACCATCGCTCGTCCCCGACCGCCACTCATAAGGCGGACAATCAAAGAACACCTCATGTTTCAAATTTGTTACATAATGTTTACCATACGTGCATGCTACGGGACTTGCAAACTTCAACACAAGTATTTCTCAAATTCACAATTACTCAACTAGCACGACTTTAATATCACTACCTCCATGTCTCAAAACAATCATCAAGCATCAAACTTCTCTTAGTATTCAAAACACTCATAAGAAAGTTTTTACTAATCTTGAATACCTAGCATATTAGGATTATTTAAGCAAATTACCATGCTATTTAAGACTCTCAAAATAATCTAAGTTAAGCATGAGAGATCAATATTTTCTATAAAACAAATCCACCACCGTGCTCTAAAAGATATAAGCGAAGTACTAGAGCAAAACTATATAACTCAAAAGATATAAGTGAAGCACATAGAGTATTCTAATAATTTCTGAATCATGTGTGTCTCTCTCAAAAGGTGTGTACACCAAGGATGATTGTGGTAAACTAAAAAGCAAAGACTCAAATCATACAAGACACTCCAAGGAAAACACATATCATGTGGTGAATAAAAATATAGCTCCAAGTAAAGTTACCGATGGAAGTAGACGAAAGAGGGGATGCCTTCCGGGGCATCCCCAAGCTTTGTCTTTTTGGTGTCCTTAGATTATATTGGGGGTGCCATGGGCATCCCCAAGCTTAGGCTCTTGCCACTCCTTGTTCCATAATCCATCAAATCTTTCACCCAAAACTTGAAAACTTCACAACACAAAACTCAGCAGAAAATCTCGTGAGCTCCGTTAGCGAAAGAAAACAAAAGACTACTTCAAGGTACTGTAATGAACTCATTCTTTATTTATATTGGTGTTAAACCTATTGTATTCCAACTTCTTTATGGTTCATAAACTATTTTACTAGCCATAGATTCATCAAAATAAGCAAACAACACACGAAAAACAGAATCTGTCAAAAACAGAACAGTCTGTAGTAATCTGTAACTAACGCAAACTTCTGGAACTCCAAAAAATCAGAAAAAATAGGAAGACCTAGACAATTTGTTTATTGATCAGCAGCAATTGGAATCAATATTTTATCACGTTGTGGTGATTTTTAACAATTATTTTCGTAAACAGAAAGTTTCTGGAAATTTCTGCAAGATCAAATAACTATCATCCAAGAAGATCCTATAGGTTTAACTTGGCACAAAAACTAATTAAAACATAAAAACACATATAACCAGAGGCTAGAACAAATATTTATTCCTAAACAGAAGCAAAGAGCAAAAAACTAAAAATAAAATTGGGTTGCCTCGCAACAAGCGCTATCGTTTAACGCCCCTAGCTAGGCATAATAGCAAGGATAGATCTAGGTGTTTCCATAATAATGGTACGGCAAGTCATGAAAACTTTTCTCATATTCTCTATGTTCATCAGCAAGTTTTCTTAGAGGCAAGCAAAAATAATCAAAAGGGCTAAATTTAATGGGGCAAAAGTCCCCAACATCAATCTCGGGAGGTATGGGTTCCTCCCTTGGCCCTTTGTATTGCACAACCAATTCATCATTACAAGCATTCTTTTGGCAAAAAGTCACAAGCCTTCGTTCAAGAGAAAAACATAATCCATTATTATGAATAGAAAAATCATCATTAAGCTCGAAAATTCTATCAACTAGAACATCGGCTGGAACCTTTTTCCTAAGATTTTCATTATAAGCAACGTGATCCAAAGATTGTAAACGCATCATGTCTTCTTGATTAAAATGGATAGCTTCTATGGGAGGACGACTAGCATCTACCCTATAATGCACAAAGATTTCTCTAGCCTCTTTCATTATGAATCTAAACTCATGATCCAAAATGATAGTGGCGGCACGCTTAACAGAAGAATGCTCAATATTAGAAAATTCTAGGAAAATTCTTTGTATGCAAGGATGCATATGAAGAAATTGCCTTTCAAGTTCAACTACAAGCAAAGATATTGCATCCGCAAGGCTACTAGTTTTATGAAGAATAGAGGCACCCATAATGGGCAAAGCGCCGGCACAAGTAAAGAAATCTTGAATAACTCCTTTGCCAATAATATTGCCACTACCGACTCGAAACTTTTTGGTGTGCAAGATGGTGGGTTCCTCAAGAGGATCATCGAAAGCATCAAAATTCCCCAAGTTGTTATTATTGCCTTCATTAGCGATAACCTCCCTAGATTAAGACATGGCGAAAGAAAGACAAGCGAAAAGAGGCAAACGGAAAAGAGAGGGCGAATAAAACGGCAAGGGTGAAGTGGGGGAGAGGAAAACAAGAGGCAAATGGCAAATAATGTAATGCGGGAGATAAGAGTTTGTGATGGGTACTTGGTATGTTGACTTTTGCGTAGACCTCCCCGGCAACGGCGCCAGAAATCCTTCTTGCTACCTCTTGAGCAATGCGTTGGTTTTCCCTTGAAGAGGAAAGGGTGATGCAACAAAGTAGCGTAAGTATTTCCCTCAGTTTTTGAGAACCAAGGTATCAATCCAGTAGGAGGCTAGCCGCGAGCCCCTCGCACCTACACAAACAAATAAATCCTCGCAACCAATGCGATAAGGGCTTGTCAATCCCTACACGGTCACTTATGAGAGTGAGATCTGATAGATATGATAGGATAGTATTTTTGGTATTTTTGTGATAAAAATGCAAAGTAAAATAAAAGGCAAAGTAAAAAAGCAATGGAAATAACTAAGTGTTGGAAGATTACTATGATGAAGATAGACCCGGGGGCCATAGGTTTCACTAGTGGCTTCTCTCAAGAGCATAAGTATTTTACGGTGGGTGAACAAATTACTGTTGAGCAATTGACAGAATTGAGCATAGTTATGAGAATATCTAGGTATGATCATGTATATAGGCATCACGTCCGAGACAAGTAGACCGACTCCTGCCTGCATCTCCTACTATTACTCCACACATCGACCGCTATCCAGCATGCATCTAGAGTATTAAGTTCATAAGAACAGAGTAACGCCTTAAGCAAGATGAATTGATGTAGAGGGATAAATTCATGCAATATGATAAAAACTCCACCTTGTTATCCTCGATGGCAACAATACAATACGTGCCTTGTTGCCCCTACTGTCACTGGGAAAGGACACCGCAAGATTGAACCCAAAGCTAAGCACTTCTCCCATTGCAAGAAAGATCAATCTAGTAGGCCAAACCAAACTGATAATTCGAAGAGACTTGCAAAGAGAACCAATCATACATAAAAGAATTCAGAAGATTCAAATATTGTTCATAGATAAACTTGATCATAAACCCACAATTCATCGGTCTCAACAAACACACCGCAAAAGAAGATTACATCGAATAGATCTCCACGAGAGAGGGGGAGAACATTGTATTGAGATCCAAAAAGAGAGAAGAAGCCATCTAGCTAATAACTATGGACCCGAAGGTCTGAGGTAAACTACTCACACTTCATCGGAGAGGCTATGGTGTTGATGTAGAAGCCCTCCGTGATCGATACCCCCTCCGGCGGAGCTCCGGAACAGGCCCCAAGATGGGATCTCGTGGGTACAGAAGGTTGCGGCGGTGGAATTAGGTTTTTGGCTCCGTATCTGATCGTTTGGGGGTACGTAGGTATATATAGGAGGAAGGAGTACGTCGGTGAAGCAACGTGGGGCCCACGAGGGTGGAGGGCGCGCCCAGGGGTAGGCGCGCCCCCTACCTCGTGGCTTCCTGGAAGCTTCCTTGACGTAGGGTCCAAGTCTCCTGGATCATGTTCGTTCCAAAAATCACGTTCCCGAAGGTTTCATTCCGTTTGGACTCCGTTTGATATTCTTTTTCTGCGAAACTCTGAAATAGGCAAAAAACAACAATTCTGGGTTGGGCCTCCGGTTAATAGGTTAGTCCCAAAAATAATATAAAAGTGAATAATAAAGCCCAATAATGTCCAAAACAGAAGATAATATAGCATGGAGCAATCAAAAATTATAGATACGTTGGAGACGTATCATGTACCTGATACTTCGGATCGGACCAGTGTTTAACCAGGCCTCTCTAGTGTGCATCAGATATATTTTCCACTGGAGATGTTTGGGCAAGTTCACTGTTAGCCTTGCCTTCAATGTGAGTTTTCCTCAAGTTATACCAATACTGTCGCAGAGCAGACTTGAAAACATGGGTGCAAGCTTGTCTGGTTGCATCATCTTGGCTATCCAACTTGAACCTCATCTGTTGAAAATTATGGGAGTCTCATTATCAGCAACCTAGAAAGTATTGGACAGAGCAAGACGATATTACTAGTTTCCATACATAACCATACTTACAGATAAATGGTCGAGGAAGGTGTTGAACTGAGTTTCGTCTTTGTCATTCCTGTACTGAATCCATGTTGGGAGGATACATACATGACACCTAACAGCAACCGCTGCCTTTGATACTAACTTGGCTAACTCTGTAGCATCACGTGGCCTTTTTAAACCCCCCTCAAAACGGATCTCCATTCTTGCTCCTCTAGATTTAGTTAACCTATCGAGCATTATCCCTGATGTTTGTTTCCTCTTGCGCCTAGGTGCTAGTCCAACAACAAACATAGGAAGTGTTAGTGTACATCAAACTATGAGACTACATATAAAGAAGCATGCAACTGTAACTTGACTCCAGCAACTACCTTCTTGCTGTTGAAGCTCACAAAGTTCATCTGATCTTGCCAACTCATCTTGTGTCAAGAGTGCTTCGGAAGTAGTGTCAGGTGTCAAGGGAGCTTGGGAACGTGCTGCTAGCTGAGTTGACCAACGAGTAAATCGTGCAGCTGGTGGTACTGTGGAAGGTGTTGCAACAACTAGGGTTGTCTCTGCTTGTTTGGTGGCAGCTATTTCTTTCTGTTTGGCTTATTCTGCAGCTTGTGTAGCACGGGATACCCTGTCGGTACAATTTTCTGCTGGACTTTGACCTTCTATTGCACCATCAGTACCAGCAGAATCTACAGGATTCATCCACTTCCCTTTCCCTGTCGTTCTGTCTTGCTTCCTCTTTCTCTGTGCCATGTTAAGTCAAGCCGACAAGAAAAACGAATAACAATTTAGTTCTTCAGAACAAATTGATGCGTGATACAGATGAACTGAACTTTGATGTTAGAAAACCACATGATAGGAGGATGTAATATGTAAGAAAAACACGACCGCATGAGATAACCAGAACTATGATGTGTAAACTAAGCAGAAGACATTTCACTAAATTAGAAGCAATGCAATGGAAGGTAGACACCATATGAAAGATGCTACAAATATCGCTCTGCCAAGTTAACAGTGTCTCATCATAAATGCCGTTTAAACAAATGTGAAGCAGTACAAGAAATAAATCATATGCAAGATGCAAACAACATCACACTATCAAGTTAAAGGTCTCTCGTCATTAGTGCCATTGCATATTCACAGCTTATGATGTATAAACTAAGGAGAAGGCATTTCAACAAATTAGAAGCAATGAAAGCTAGACACCATATGAAAGATGCAACGAATATCACCCAACCAAGTTAAAACTGTCTCGTCATAAGTGCCATTTCAATAAATTAGTAGTACAAGCTAGAAAAGAATGCGAGATGTAACCTATATCACACTCCGAAGTCAAACGTGTCTTATGATAAGTGATTGTTGCAGGTTACACAATAGTAGTAATTTGATGTAAGAACATGGTGTGATAGACAGATATTGTATGTTCTACAAACAGGAACACGTGTCTTATTCAAGTATAATGTGTAAAGTAAGTAGATGGAATTCAACAAAATTAGAAGCAATACAAGCTAGACATCACACATAACATGCAACCACATATAACAGTGCCAAGTAAGAGGGAGCACCGGTGATGGTGCACTAGGGGAGACGTGCTCATCATAAACACAGCTACGTTGAGTGTCTATGCATGTGTTGTCTTGGGAATCATCTTGGGGGGATGGAGGAGTAGAAACTGTAGAGGCCCTCCGTTTGGAAGGAGCGCCTTTATCCACTGCCTTGATAACTTACTTCCGCTTTATTGATTTTGAATTGTCAAGTAAAACCGACAAGAAAAAGCAATAAAATTCTCTCTTCAGAACTCATTCATGCATGATACTGATACGTCTCCAACGTATCTATAATTTTTGATTGTTCCATGCTATATTATATTCTGTTTTGGACATTAATGGGCTTTATTATAAAATTTTATATTATTTTTGGGACTAACCTATTAACCGGAGGCCCAGCCCAGAATTGCTGTTTTTTGCCTATTTCAGAGTTTCGCACAAAAAGAATATCAAACGGAGTCCAAACGGAATGAAACCTTCAGGAATGTGATTTTCGGAACGAACGTGATCCAGAGGACTTGGACCCTACGTCAAGACATCAACCAGGAGGGCACGAGGTAGGGGGCGCGCCTACCCCCCTGGGCGCGCCCTCCACCCTCGTGGGCCCCATGTTGCTCCACCGACGTACTTCTTCCTCCTATATATACCTACGTACCCCCAAACTACCAGAGACGGAGCCAAAAACCTGATTCCACCGCTGCAACCTTCTGTACCCGTGAGATCCCATCTTGGGGCCTTTTCCGGAGCTCCGCCGGAGGGGGCATCGATCACGGAGGGCTTCTACATCAACACCATAGCCTCTCCGATGATGTGTGAGCAGTTTACCTCAGACCTTCGGGTCCATAGTTATTAGCTAGATGGCTTCTTCTCTCTTTTTGGATCTCAATACAATGTTCTCCCCCTCTCTTGTGGAGATCTATTTGATGTAATCTTCTTTTGCGGTGTGTTTGTTGAGACCGATGAATTGTGGGTTTATGATCAAGTTTATCTATGAACAGTATTCGAATCTCCTCTGAATTCTTTTATGTATGATTGGTTATCTTTGCAAGTCTCTTCGAATTATCAGTTTGGTTTGGCCTACTAGATTGATCTTTCTTGCAATGGGAGAAGTGCTTAGCTTTGGGTTCAATCTTGCGGTGTCCTTTCCCAGTGACAGTAGGGGCAGCAAGGCATGTGTTGTATTGTTGCCATCGAGGATAACAAGATGGGGTTTATATCATATTGCATGAGTTTATCCCTCTACATCATGTCATCTTACTTAAAGTGTTACCCTGTTCTCATGAACTTAATACTCTAGATGCATGCTGGATAGCGGTCGATGTGTGGAGTAATAGTAGTAGATGCAGGCAGGAGTCGGTCTACTTGTCTCGGACGTGATGCCTATATACATGATCATACCTAGATATTCTCATAACTATGCTCAATTCTGTCAATTTCTCAACAGTAATTTGTTCACCCACCATAATACTTATGCTCTCGAGAGAAGCCTCTAGTGAAACCTATGGCCCCCGGGTCTATTTTCCATCATATTAATCTTCCAACACGTAGCTACTTTTATTACCTTTTATTTTACTTTGCATCTTTATCATAAAAATACCAAAAATATTATCTTATCATATCTATCAGATCTCACTCTCGTAAGTGACTGTGAAGGGATTGACAACCCCTTTATTGCGTTGGTTGCGAGGATTTATTTGTTTGTGTAGGTGCGAGGGACTCGTGCGTGGTCTCCTACTGGATTGATACCTTGGTTCTCAAAAACTGAGGGAAATACTTACGCTACTCTGCTGCATCACCCTTTCCTCTTCAAGGGAAAACCAACGCAGTGCTCAAGAGGTAGCAAGAAGGATTTCTCGCACCGTTGCCGGGGAGTCTACGCAAAAGTCAACATACCAAGTACCCATCACAAACCCTTATCTCCCGCATTACATTATTTGCCATTTGCCTCTCGTTTTCCTCTCCCCCACTTCACCCTTGCTGTTTTGTTCGCCCTCTCTTTTTTTCGTTCGCCTTCTTCCCGTATGTATCTTTGTTTGTGTTTACTTGTGCCTTCTATATGCTTGCATCTTCGCTTGCTAAAAATCTATTGATATGGATCCACTTAAAGTGTTCTACTTGGATCATCTTCAATCCTTATGCGCTCGTGCTGAAACCCCAACTAGCCTAGTTGATGGGAAATCTTTAGATGAGCATGCTCATTTTGTGCGTCATCGTTTGTCTGAAAAAGGGAAGCTCTTATGGTATCATATAAATAGTTTGCTATGCTATGCTTGGAATCTTTGTGAAATTTTTGATTTTACTTGTTGCTCTAAGAACCCTAAAAAACACCTTCCCTACCTATGTGAGTTCAATGATAATGAAATCTTATCTTCTTATGCAAAGGGTGTTTATAGCTACTATGATATCGAACATATTGAAGAATTTGTCGTTTTTAAGGGTGCTCATGAAGTTGCTTCTTTGATTGAAAAGTGTTATTTTACTCTCAACAAATATGAAAATTCCATCATACTTAAATATTGCAATGAAAACTTTGCTCATAATGTCTATGTCCAAGAATTTATTGAAAGGATGACCGTTGCTTTGGAAGAAAATAATGATATGCATGAAGCTATAGATAATGATGATTCCGATGATTTGGTTGAAATATCCCTTGATGAACATGATGCTTGCTATTCTTGTGGCCATTATGCCAATATTTATGAAGACTAATTTGCTATAGTTCCTTATGTTAAAAATGAGATTGTTGCTATTGCACCCATGCTTGATAGTTCCCTCGATGAAAAGCATGATTTCAATGATTTTACTATAAATTCCCTTGATGTCAATTGTGCTAATAATATGAAAAACCCTAAGCTTGGGGATGCTAGTTTTGCTATGTCTACTATTTGTTGCAATGATCATGATTGGGGTGATTCTTCTTATGATCTTGAAAATTTATTTAATCCATGGTGAATATGAGATTGATAATATTGTTTGCAATAATATTGAAAGTGGGTTTGGAAGAGTGTCAACTTTACATCCCACATATTTGGAGAATATTCAATCTTATGAAATTTTTGATAAAAGTGGGTTTGGAGAGGTCATTACTTTAGTTAATGTTAATCCCACTATTTTGGAAGAGTGTCAACTTTACATGCATGTGGATCGTGTTAAAAATACTTTATGTGATAGCTATTTTGTTGAATTTGCTTATGATCCCACATGTAATTATTATGAGAGAGGAAAATATGGCTGTAGAAATTTTCATGATAATAAATTACCTCTCGTTATGTTGAGATTGCTATTTTTTCTTTCCGCTTCCTTGCATATGCTAGTTTTTGCTTGCTATGATAACTTTTTTGCCTATAAGATGCCTATGCATAGGAAGTATGTTAGACTTAGATGTGTTTGTCATGTGTTTCGTGATGCTCTTTTTGCGCTTCAATTCTTGTCTTTCATGTGAGCATCATTGAAATCTCAATGCCTAGCTAGGGGCGTTAAACGATAGCGCTTGTTGGGAGGCAACCCAATTTTATTTTTAGTTTTTTGCTTTTTTGCTTCTGTTTAGGAATAAATATTTGATCTAGCCTCTGGTTATATTTGTTTTTATGTTTTAATTAGTGTTTGTGCCAAGTTTAACCTATAGGATCTTCTTGGATGATAGTTATTTGATCTTGCTGAAAATTGCAGAAACTTTCTGTTCACGAAAATAATTGTTAAAAATCACCAGAACGTGATAAAATATTGATTTCAATTGCTGCTGATCAATAAAAAAATTGTCTAGGTTGTCCTATTTTTGCTGAATTTTTTGAGTTCCAGAAGTTTGCGTTACTTACAGATTACTACAGACTGTTCTGTTTTTGACAGATTCTGTTTTTCGTGTGTTGTTTGCTTATTTTGATGAATCTATGGCTAGTAAAATAGTTTACAAACCATAGAGAAGTTGGAATATAGTAGGTTTAACACCAATATAAATAAAGAATGAGTTCATTACAGTACCTTGAAGTAGTCTTTTGTTTTCTTTCGCTAACGGAGCTCACGAGATTTTCTGTTAAGTTTTGTGTTGTGAAGTTTTCAAGTTTTGGGTAAAAGATTTGTTGGATTATGGAACAAGGAGTGGCAAGAGCCTAAGCTTGGGGATGCCCATGGCACCCCATGGTAATCTAAGGACACCAAAAAGCCAAAGCTTGGGGATGCCCCGGAAGGCATCCCCTCTTTCGTCTACTTCCATCGGTAACTTTACTTGGAGCTATATTTTTATTCACCACATGATATGTGTTTTGCTTGGAGCGTCTTGTATGATTTGAGTCTTTGTTTTTTAGTTTTCCACAATCATCCTTACTGTACACACATTTTGAGAGAGACACACATGATTCGGAATTTATTAGAATACTTTATGTGCTTCACTTATATCTTTTGAGTTATATAGTTTTTGCTCTAGTGCTTCACTTATATCTTTTAGAGCACGGTGGTGGTTTTGTTTTATAGAAACTATTGTTCTCTCATGCTTCACTTAGATTATTTTGAGAGTCCTACAAAACAGCATGGTAATTTGCTTTAATTATGATAGGCATTCAAGATTAGTAAAAAAAATCTTATGAGTGTGTTGAATATTATGAGAAGTTTGATACTAGATAATTGTTTTGAGATATGAAGATGGTGATATTAGAGTCATGCTAGTTGAGTAGTTTTGAATTTGAGAAATACTTGTGTTAAAGTTTTTGATTCCCGTAGCATGCACGTATGGTGAACCGTTATGTGATGAAGTCGGAGCATGATTTATTTATTGATTGTCTTCCTTATGAGTGGCGGTCGGGGACGAGCGATGGTCTTTTCCTACCAATCTATCCCCCTAGGAGCATGCACATAATACTTTGCTTTGATAACTTGTAGATTTTTGCAATAAGTATATGAGTTATTTATGACTAATGTTGAGTCCATGGATTATACGCACTTTTCCTCCTTCCACCATTGCTAGCCTCTCTAATACCGCGCACGTTTCACCGGTATCATACACCCACCATATACCTTCCTCAAAACAGCCACTATACCTACCTATCATGGCATTTCCATAGCCATTCCGAGATATATTGCCATGCAACTTACCACCGTTTCATTTATTATGACACGCTCCATCATTGTCATATTGCTTCGCATAATCATGCAGTTGACATCGTATTTGTGGCAAAGCCACCGTTCATAATTCTTTCATACATGTCACTCTTGATTCATTGCATATCCCGGTACACCGCCGGAGGCATTCACATAGTGTCATATTTTGTTCTAAGTATTGAGTTGTAATTGTTGAGTTGTAAGTAAATAAAAGTGTGATGATCATCATTTTTTAGAGCATTGTCCCAAGTGAGGAAAGGATGATGGAGACTATGATCCCCCCACAAGTCGGGATGAGACTCCGGACGATAAAAAGAGGCCATAAAAAAGAGAGAAGAAAAGGCCCAAATAAAAAAATGAGAGAAAAAGAGAGAAGGGACAATGTTACTATCCTTTTACCACACTTGTGCTTCAAAGTAGCACCATGATCTTCATGATAGAGAGTCTCCTATGATATCACTTTCATATACTAGTGGGAATTTTTTTCCATTATAGAACTTGGCTTGTATATTCCAATGATGGGCTTCCTCAAAATGCCCTAGGTCTTCATGAGCAAGCGAGTTGGATGCACACCCACTTAGTTCCTTTTGTTGAGCTTTCATATACTTATAGCTCTAAGTGCATCCGTTGCATGGCAATCCCTACTCACTCATATTGGTATCTATTAATGGGCATCTCCATAGCCCGTTGATACGCCTAGTTGATGTGAGACTATCTTCTCCTTTTTTTGTCTTCTCCACAACCACCATTCTATTCCACATATAGTGCTATATCCATGGCTCGCGCTCATGTATTGCGTGAAGATTGAAAAAGTTTGAGAACACTAAAAGTATGAAACAATTGCTTGGCTTGTCATCAGGGTTGTGCATGATTTAAATATTTTGTGTGGTGAAGATAGAGCATAGCCAGACTATATGATTTTGTAGGGATAACTTTCTTTGGCCATGTTATTTTGAGAAGACATAATTGCTTAGTTAGTATGCTTGAAGTATTATTATTTTTATGTCAATATTAAACTTTTGTCTTGAATCTTTCGGATCTGAATATTCATACCACAATTAAGAGAATTACATTGAAATTATGCCAAGTAGCATTCCACATCAAAAATTCTGTTTTTATCATTTACCTACTCGAGGACGAGCAGGAATTAAGCTTGGGGATGCTTGATACGTCTCCAACGTATATATAATTTTTGATTGTTCCATGCTATATTATATTCTGTTTTGGACATTAATGGGCTTTATTATACACTTTTATATTATTTTTGGGACTAACCTATTAACCGGAGGCCCAACCCAGAATTGCTGTTTTTTGCCTATTTCAGAGTTTCGCAGAAAAAGAATATCAAACGGAGTCCAAACGGAATGAAACCTTCGGGAACGTGATTTTCGGAACGAACGTGATCCAGAGGACTTGGACCCTACATCAAGACATCAACCAGGAGGGCACGAGGTAGGGGGCGCGCCTACCCCCCTGGGCACGCCCTCCACCCTCGTGGGCCCCACGTTGCTCCACCGACGTACTTCTTCCTCCTATATATACCTACATACCCCCAAACTACCAAAGACGGAGCCAAAAAGATAATTCCACCACCGCAACCTTCTGTACCCGTGAGATCCCATCTTGGGGCCTTTTCCGGAGCTCCACCGGAGGGGGCATCGATCACGGAGGGCTTCTACATCAACACCATAGCCTCTCTGATGAAGTGTGAGTAGTTTACCTCAGACCTTCGGGTCCATAGGTATTAGCTAGATGGCTTCTTCTCTCTTTTTGGATCTCAATACAATGTTCTCCCCCTCTCTTGTGGAGATCTATTCGATGTAATCTTCTTTTGTGGTGTGTTTGTTGAGACCGATGAATTGTGGGTTTATGATCAAGTTTATCTATGAACAATATTTGAATCTCCTCTGAATTCTTTTATGTATGATTGGTTATCTTTGCAAGTCTCTTCGAATTATCAGTTTGGTTTGGCCTACTAGATTGATCTTTCTTGTAATGGGAGAAGTGCTTAGCTTTGGGTTCAATCTTGCGGTGTCCTTTCCCAGTGACAGTAGGGGCAGCAAGGCACGTATTGTATTGTTACCATCGAGGATAACAAGATGGGGTTTATATCATATTGCATGAGTTTATCCCTCTACATCATGTCATCTTACTTAAAGCATTACTCTGTTCTCATGAACTTAATACTCTAGATGCATGCTGGATAGCGGTCGATGTGTGGAGTAATAGTAGTAGATGCAGGCAGGAGTCGGTCTACTTGTCTCGGACGTGATGCCTATATACATGAACATACCTAGATATTCTCATAACTATGCTCAATTCTGTCAATTGCTCAACAGTAATTTGTTCACCCACTGTAATACTTATGCTCTCGAGAGAAGCCTCTAGTGAAACCTATGGCCGCCGGGTCTATTTTCCATCATATTAATCTTCCAACACTTAGCTATTTTTATTAACTTTTATTTTACTTTGCATCTTTATCATAAAAATACCAAAAATATTATCTTATCATATCTATCAGATCTCACTCTCGTAAGTGACCGTGAAGGGATTGACAACCCCTTTATTGCATTGGTTGCGAGGATTTATTTGTTTGTGTAGGTGCGAGGGACTCGTGCGTGGTCTCCTACTGGATTGATACCTTGGTTCTCAAAAACTGAGGGAAATACTTACGCTACTTTGCTGCATCACCCTTTCCTCTTCAAGGGAAAACCAACGCAGTGCTCAAGAGGTAGCAGATACTGACAATCACTACTTTGATGTAAGGCAAACACATGATACCAGGATGGAATATGTACGAAAAACAGGACGGCATGGCATGTTCACAACTGTTTGTGTAAACTAAGCAGAAACCATTCCAACAAATAAGAAGCAATGCAAGCTAGACACCACATGAAAGATGCAACCAATATGACTCTGCCAAGTTAAAAGCGTCCCATCATAAATGGAATTTCAAAAAATTAGAAGCAGCGCATGCTATAAATCATATGAAAGATGCAACTAATATCGCACTGCATATACTAAAGGTGTCTCATCATATTGATTGATGCGGGATACAAAAAAATAGTTTTATGTAAGGACATGCTTAATAGACAGATGTACTATGTACTAAATACAGGAAGGCATGTCACATTAACAGGTATAATGTATAAGCTAAGCAGAATAGCACATGCAGTTTAACTAGATTGGAAGAATTACAATCTAGTCACCATATGCAACATGCAACCACATATCACGCTGCCAAGTTAGAGCAAGCACCTACGATGCTAGTGTAGGGGAAATGCGGTAATCAACTACAGAGCTACGTTCACTATCTTCATCTAGCCTTGTTGTTTCTTGAGAATCATGTCGGGAGGCTGACGCTGCATTCTTTAAATGAGGAGTAGTCCACTTGCCTGACTGCCTCATCATAAGTGATTAATGAGGGATACACAAGAACATTAGTTTGATGTAAGAACGTGGTTAATACACAGATGTACTAGTATGCACAAAACAGAAAGACATGTCATATTCAAAGGTATAATGTGTAAGCTAAGCAGATGCAATTTAACCAAATTGGAAGCAATACAAGCTAGACATCCGGCTGGAGTGGTGAGCATGATCATCTAGGACCTGAGAGCCTGGTGGGAGGCGGGCTGCTTCGCCACCATCGCGGATTTTTAGTTGGCTTCCAGGTGATGCCTGTCTTTGCTGGGCTTGTCATTGGCTCGGCCAGTGCCCTGACTAGCTATTTGTCATCTGGTGCTCACGGGATGGTGGTTCATGTAAAAAATAGCTTTCCTTATCTTAATAAAGACCGACTTCGGCCTTTCGAATACAAGCTAGACACCATATGGAACATGCAACCACATATGACACCGCGAAGTTAAAGCAAGCACCTGGGATGGTGGTTCATTGCGAGTGAGGTCATCAACTCCAGAGCTACGTTTACCGTCTCCATCTGCTGACACTGCACCCTTTATAGCGCTGTAACGTGCCGTGCTTACCCGCGTAGAAAGCTGGAGCAACTTCTCTCTTTTCTTTTCTGCTTCTCTTGAGGCAGACTCTGAAATACCCTTGCATAAAAACACAATAGTGAGAGTATGGGTGAAGTGTGTGCAGAACTAGTGCACTGTAAAAGTAGCAGATAGCAGGTGGCTGAAAAATAAATGACAGGAGACGTATGATAGCTCTACAACATTACATGGCAAACAAAATTAGATTCTACTCCGTATGATTTTGTAATATATGAGCACAGGAAATGCAGGTACTCCTCCAGCACACCACCACATGTGGTCATATCAAGATAACAGTCGACTGAAAATAAATAGGCCAGTCGATTTTTTAATGAATCGTCCGATCTATGAGGAACAGGTAGATGGCCTTCGTCTACCTCCCGCCAGTCACTGTTGACGATCTTTCTCGAACCGCCAGCGACCACCGGCCCAGATCCCGGCCTCCGCCGCCCCGCCCTCCCCTCGACCTCACACCAGCGCTGTGCTTGGCAGCGCCCCAGGCCATCCCTTTAATCCCGGCCGACCTCCAGATCAGGCGCTAGTAGCTCTAGGCCCCACACGCCCCTAAGATAAACACCGAGGTGCTGCTTCCCGGCGTAATAGGCGGACTAGCGCCTGTTACACCGGGGAATGCTTCCGTTAATTGGGAATCAACTGACCAGGAATTGAAATTCTGGGGGCGACGGACCTCTAGCTAAGGTGAAATAGTATATGAGGAGAAACCTCGTGCATCGCGAGTTACTAGGAACATCTAGTATCAAGAAGAAGCGGTCAACTAGTGTCTTCTGTGGGATGAATACCGTGCAAGCAGACACGTAAGATTTGCACGAATAAGGGAAGAGGAGTACCCTTATCGGTTGCCAGTGTGGTCTCCTCCATATGTCGCGGCGATCTTCTTTTTTCTCCCGGGGGAACCGATGTTTTGGAGAACCGTGGATTCTTGGACAAACCCATGGCCAAATTGTTGACTGTGTTGCCGTGGCCGTATATCAGCAGAGGGGAAGCAGATCTGAGGCGGCGAAGGACGGCGTAGCAGGAACAACTCCGGTGCAGTGGAGGGTGGCGAAGTTGGAGCGGCAGCGGTGAGGCGCAGGATGGCATGGTTGAACTGGCTCGGGTACGGACGACTCGATCTCAGCTTCAACTACTAGCCGTGGAGGGCGTTGCAGTTGAGGTTGCGGTGGACGACGACGTCGGGGTATCGGCTCCAGCGTGATGGAGGAGGGCGGCGGTTGATGGGTTGGATGGGGTGGCGGACGGAGGACGCCGGGGTTTCGCGGCTGGTGGAGAGGTAGTTTTTGCGCCCATGGAGTATGAATGGGGAATTGGACGGGTGGGCGGGAGGGGGGGGGGGTAGGGGGAGAACCATGTTTCGGTCTGGGACACGCTTGTTTTTGGCTTTTTTGAACAGAAGATGGGACGCACTTGTTTGAAATTTGGGGAAAGTACAAACTTTGCCCCCTCTTAAATTTTGGACCTACTGCGGGTCGGGGGTAGGATGGTAATCCCAGGTGTCCCAAATAGTGGGCGGGAGCGATTTCGGCCGCGCGCATGTGTGCTTAGGCGGCCATTGTGTATGAATGTTTTTTGGAGGCGGTTGCTTGGCGTCTAGATGAAGCTACAAACGTACCCCGGTTTAGACCTTTGGACGTCGGGCCGGTAGGTTTCGCGGGTCGGAGTTATTAGAAAAGTAATTTCCTTGTACTACCAAACATTGGCCTCATGCGGTTTCGGGCGAGTAGAGGCTCTTTTGGCGCTTCATTCGAAATTTTGAAACAGAAGCATTCACGTTTAGAGTACTCTTGAACTTTGAGGATTGACCTAAATAGACAACGTTAAATTTGACCTCGTATGTTTGAAAACCTCATTAAATTATCCGCTTCCTTTTGAAATTTTGACACTTGAAAATCCTATAACTACGATTATTTTGGAATGGAGGAGCTAAATTTGAACCTATTTTGTACACGACTACATATGCTATTATGTACAAAATCAGAGCAAAGATTGGTGCCCCCATAATTTAGGTATGATTTACAAATGCCATGATATCAAATTCAAATAATTGAATGGACTTCATGTTGAATTCGATTTTTTAAACCACCTTAAGTTGAATTCAAATGTATGCTAGTTCATAGGTAACTATTTATAATGTTCATTGTGTAACTTTCGTATGTATAATGTGCTTTACACACACAACATGAACTATACTCATGTTTATATTCGATTGCTAAAGCGATGCATTGTCTGGAGTTCAAAATACTAAATATGTGGATCAATTGTGTCGAATAATAACATAGACATGCTCAAATTCGATAGAATCTAGATGTCTGATGGATCAATGACCGTTCCTTACGCAAATTGCAAATATCATGATCCCATCCTAATATTTGGATACAATTTATATCTTTAATCAATGTGTACAATAGTCTTTTACGTGTAGTTTCACTCTCCATCGGTGGTCTCTCACACATGCTCACACACTCTCACCCGAGGTGTCTTTCTCGCACACATGCTCTCGATATAACCCTCCCTCCCTCTCGTAACCATTTACGACTGTTTTCACTAACCTTTATCACAAGCACTCTTCCTCTTGCAAGCATACACACGCACAATCCCCATCGACCATTTCTATATACATAGACTTGCCTACGTGTCTCCTGTACGCACATTATCTTTAGGCCTGTCTCTCACACATTGTCTCACACCTCTCTTCCTAATTGACGAGTATGATTCTAGCAGAGTATTCTGTAGGATGCCCCTTAAAGTTAGGTTGGATGAATAGTAATATCAGAGATAAAGGGGTTACCTTAGTCCGAGAACCTAGGGTTACAAATCCTAGCCGGCTTTGTCAGTGGACACAGAGTCCTTCACAATTATGCTATCTTTGTCTTGTACGACTAGTCATCCATGGGTCTCCCTAAATGCGTCACGGGCCGACCAATGTGGCGCAGGACGGAACCAAACGAAGGGCCTCACCTTGACCCACCGGACCTCACACGGTGACACACCCTCTGCCCCCACGTCTCGTTATCTTCTCACACCCACACATACCAACACAGACACCACACACAAAAAAAATTATTCTCCTGGTGCCTCTATCCACTCCCCCCTTGCATATACACACTCAAGGGAATCTCTCGCCGTGACGTCATATTCGTCTCTCTCTAGACCACTCTGATTTCTCGTGCTATCTATCCCCCCGCCGGCCCCTCTATCCATGCCTCTCTCTAATACGTAATACACACACATACCTCTCTAGGCCCTGCCAAATGCATCAACTACACATTCACACATGTTACATCACGCACCCCATTGATCTAAAAAGCCCTCTCTTCACGTTTATTTCACATACAACATTCCTTTTGAATAAAGTGTGGCCAAAAAATTATTTTAGAATTTCTACATATATACAACATTACAAAGTTATATGGAGGAGTATGAACGCTAATTTGCATTGCATGGAGCCACAATGATATTTATTCCGCACTATGAATTTGTATATTTTTATACTATATATAAAGTTAGTCATAATAAAGAGAAACGAAGAGCATCTCTCTCTCCATCGCATACCCCCCTCTACGCCCCTTTCACGTACGCACACAAACTATCTCCAGGTCCTCTAAAAGTAAGCCCCCAGCACATTCACGCATGTTTCATCTTTCTCTCGCGATATATACAGTGACGATCATTGTATTTGAAGCGAAAGCACGATACGTACATTGGACTTCAGAATCCACTCATTACGGTCACCATTTACGTTTTGTGGTTATTATACAGTCACGGGCTCACCATACAACTTTGTATTTGCTCAAGACACGACTAGTTGACCAGTTAAACGCTCCACGTGGCACCTCTAGTGTTGCATCACATTATCTCACTACCACCGGGCCCACCTGTCGGCTTTTATCTACTCTACATCTACACGCTTATAAAATATAAAACACACTCTTATAAAAAACAGAGTTGGTGATGATGGTGTGCCTGCCATCCTACAATATAGGCCGTCCAATTTATATCTGACGGATAGGAAAGAAACTATGACAATTTTGCAAAAAGGTACCCACACACCTGTCCACATTTGCAAATAAGGCCTTCCCTCGTTCATCCTTTGCTCTCACAAGATAAACTAGTCATACAAATGCATCTTGATGTTACGTGCAACACACGGGCATCTTGCTAGTAAGAATGAAAACAAACGACAAAAAAATATTGGACGGTGGTTCGAAGTCATGACCGCGGGCACAGCAGACAAGGTGGCCTTGTATTGGTATGCTGAGCCATATGTTTTAACACACATGAGCTGGTGTGGTGATTATACACACATGCACGCATGCACACGAACTGCATGCATGCAACACTCACACGAACACATGCACCCACGCACGCACGCAACACTCACACGTACACACACATCCACGCACGCACGCAACACTCACACGCACACACGCACGCATGCATGCACACACCAGTACACCACACGACCAACACACACTCTCACGCTCAAGTGCTCAACCTACACGTGCATGCGCACACATCAGGCCCTGACAGACACATACACAACCAGGTGATTCCCGCGCACGGGTTGGAGTCTTGTCGCACCTGCATAAATTTGTGTTTATCTAACCTTTTCCCTATGCGAACTGACAGGTGGGACCCACAAGGAACATGGTCAATTTAACTAGTCAACATGGTGCCACGCAGACTATTTGGCCGGTCAACAGAGTGCAATCCGATGCTAAACCGTGAGCAAGTGACCGTATAATCACCGCAAAACATATATAGTGACCGTAATCAGCTTATTCTGAAGTCCGGTGAATGTATTACGCTTTTCTCTCTATAGGCCCTCCAAAACTACATCTCTACACGTTCTCGCATGTTACATCTAACAACTATGCAATACATCACTACTACTACACTCTAACACAATAAATCATATGTGTTTTTAGTTTTACTAGATATCATATTGTTACTTAATTATTCAGTTTCCATACATTAAAATTGCCTTTGAAATGTATGGCCAGTATCATATACCGCGCGGAAAAAATCCCGCCCTTTCCTGTTTAATCGGGTTTGTATTGATGGATCGTGCGAAACAGCAAAACTATAGTACTATACAGTACAAGTGACAGTCCACTGGGCCGTCATGTCGTGTACTCCTCCGTCGTAAGAGTGGAGCGCTTGCTTTCATAAATCTTCTAGTCCCTTTCGCCGACATGTGGGACATCAAGCTACCGGGTCCACGTGCCATACCGGAATACAGTGCAGAGCAGTCGGGGTGAAGCACCCAGTCATGGTGCCGGCGTAGTAATGAGCAATGAGGCGTCAAATCACAAAGCTGCACCTTTCCCGCAGTTAACTTGGAAGGATGAAGTAATAATGCTAAAAAAAGGAAGTTGGAGGGACGAAGCAACCATCATTTCACTCGTTGTTGAATCCACTTCTCCCTCATCTTCTTCAAGTTAACCACGTGTTGCTTCTGTCGTTGTTCTGCCTCATGTGGGAAGCGGATCGGCTTGGTAAAGCACTGACACGTGGGACCGCATGTTAGCAAACCGCCAGGACAACGTCCTCTAAAAATAAGAAACCTCCCCCGCCATCCGCGTGGCAAAATCACCTCCTTTTTACTAATCTTGATTCTATAATTTTTTAGATCAATATAATTGAGATTTGTATAGATAGCACACAGGAGCAAAACCAAGTGGTACGGTTAAGGGCATCCACAATGTGTAGCCAAATGTGAAAATAGCTTTTGGCATCGTGGGAACCATTGTGGACAGTGTTGCCAAGGCCAAAAGGATGGAACTGAAGCTCCCTGATTGATTGATTGAAGGAATAGAAAAATGCAACGTCTCTCCTCTTTCTCCCGTGCTTGGACGCATGTACATTATAGAGCATAGAGTCTACTCCCCTGTCCCTTCTATCACAAATCACAAAGCAGTGAGGCATCAAATCACAAAGCACGGACGAAGCAACCATCATTTCACTCTTCGCTGACTCCGCTTCTCCATCGTCTTCTTCGAGAAACCATCTCACCGCACTAAGTTGGACGGACGACGCTATTGTGTACGAGTAGTACTAGTACATTTCGGCTTGCAGGCGGCACTTGGGAACGACTTACCGTGGTCTCCCTCACTCGGTGTTCTCCGTCGAACGCACTTCGCCAAACCACAACGTTCGAGATATTGTCGACGTCACCGCAATGGGGAAGGAAGTCAAATATAGTTACTACCTCCATTTTTTTGTACACAAGGCCAGTATATCAATATCACAATTTGCAAAAGGCCACTAATACTAATCGGGGAAAAATTAATGGGGTTTGCCTCGTACTAGCAACCAAGGACATTAATATCCCCTGCATGCATGCGGAAGTGAGAAGGTTGGTTTGCATGACGCTGCATTAATCAAGCGATGAGGAGTGAGATGGTTAGCTCTTTGGGCTTTGGAGAAAAAATAGTCAAATGCGGTTTTGAAAAACGCATTAGAGCATGGTTAATAATATAGCCAGTCGATGGCTATAAGGAACCGCCATGTCATCTATAGCCATCATCTATTATATGCACTCATACAGTAGTGTGGGCTATAAGGTTGGCTATTTCCCGCAAATTTTTTATAAGGTTGGCTATTGTATTAGTACTTTTTTCCATCTCTTTCTTCATATTTATTGTATTTAACTAGGAATGCGTATATAGCTAGGCTCTTGCATGAGAGCTCACTCCCCTTACTTTTTCACATCTCTCTCCTCCACATAGGCCCTATATAAATGGAAGGAGGGAGTACTACTATGAGCACTGCATACTTTAGTACAGATGTTGTCAGTACTCCACTAGTACTATTGGACAGGGAGCTTAAAAACAGTTACTATTGGACTGGCTATACGTGGCGAAATCCTAGTAGGAAGAGCATGCGCGAGAACAAGCACATTCACATGGTTGAAAACAAATTGGAAACCATCTCGAGTACAAATCTAGGAGTACGTACGAATCTAACAATATTGATTGGGCGTTGTTGAATGTTGATACTTTTTTGATCAAAGTAGAGATACTTTGACTACACATAAAACTTATATGTAAACTAGAAAGGATATGAGGGAGTATATTGTACGTTCAAAAACTTAACGAACATTGAATACCCTTTATATATGATTTGCGGATGCTATGATCACCGGTTCAAAATTTTGAATCCGCCTTAGGTATCACACATGCCCCCACTCGTTCTCTCTCGATTTAATCTCGGGGTCCGGAGATCGATTGAAAGAGGACTAGGGTGAGTACAATACGTTCGTTTCGCTTATGAACGTACAATATACTCCCTCTGATCCCCACAGACAAAACCTTTATCTCCTTGCACGACACGCAATTGATCTTTGAACATCAATCGATCTCGTTAACATGTGTCGGGGCATGAACCGAATGTGATGTCAAAACTAAGACGCGAAGCGACACGTAGTGGAGGCAAAGTGAAACTTTAAATGAACCATTTGTTTGTATGCATGTCGGTCAAATTACAAAACATTGAAAATACAAGCATGGTCTAGCCCACATGCGAATGATACTCCGCGGAATGTTCAAATGAGGCATGCGGGAGGATGGACTCGACCGGAGGGCGACATGATCAATGGAGAAGAGGGTTGGAGAGGAATGAGAAATAAGCAAATGCCACATGATTATACTTGAACGGCTCAAGTAAACAATAAGTTGTCTCGCTTGGCCTACATAGTGAAAGGCCTAATGCGCAACGCGGAACACTGACACTCGAATATGGCCAGGAAAACAAGGAAACCGACATGTGGGGCACACCTGTTGGGACGACGTAGCGCAGACTAGTCCAATGGAGGAGCTGGCCCACGACCTCCTCACCACCGGCAACCGTTCATGTGGGTCATGGGGGCCAACAACATGGCGCAGCTCCAGCACCACCTCTGGACATGGCGACCGCGGTGAGCGACACACTCATCGTCGCTATACACGGTCGGTTTCAGTGTGCCAAGGGTGGCGTTAGTGCTGTGGCACAACCAACAGTATGTTTGGTTTGTGCCCAAGGTTGCCCCATCAAAGCATTGGGTAGCCAAAATTTTGGTTGCCCATGATTTGGCCGACATTGGCAAGAAAAATGAACTAGAGTTTGCTAGAGTTCATTGGCTTGCCAAAAAAATGGCAACCATCCAAACAAAGACCAATCTTTGGGTCATGACCAAAATTTTGGTAAGGTGCACTTTGGCCACAATCCAAACACACCCCAACACCCGGCTCGTCGAGGATGCACGGGGCGTCGGGACGCGTCCGCAGAGTGGTGTAGCACGGCCAACTGCATCCTCAGGACCTGAGACCATGCCGGGTCGTCTTGCTTTTTCAATGACATGCGTCGATCGCATGTGAGCAAAGGGCATCTCCAACGTTGCCACGACCGCAGCTGACTACCCTGGCACACCAAAAACCCTCGTCCCTCGCACCATCGCGCGATGTGTTCCCAGCCGGCGCCAGCTGCCCGCATTCATGTCGTCCGTCCGTATGCCGTCGTTAAGAGGCTCAGTGCCCGAGGAACCAACTCCGGCGACTTAATGACGCACCAGGACGCTTGGCCTCACCGGAATGCGCTACTTAAAGCGGCAACGCCCAGCTAACCTCAACACCATAGCGCATCGTCCTCCTACCTGGCACCACATCCGCCATGATCGCAAGCGTGAACGCTCTGCGGGAGAGCTTGTCTTCAGGGATGAAGCTCGAGGTCGCCGCCCTCGCTCAAGTCGCCTCTCGCGATGCAATAGTGGTGTAGCCAGACGCGGACGCGACCGCATAAGCGGTGGCCACGCTGGCGACCGACGACGGGAGCACCGTCAGCCACGCGTCCTACTTGCCGCCGTCCAACGTCCGCCACCGCCGAGGTCGGGGACTCCTCCAAGGATGAGTAGGGCATGGGAGGCGGCAGGGCATGGTGTGCCAACTGGCCAGCTCGTATCCCATGTTCTACTCTTCCTCGCCGGAGACCGCACCTTCACTTCACGGGTCTTGAACCCCGCCCCCGTACATAGAGATCACAGATGGAGGACGTCGGTCACCACCGTAGAATAGGTTTAGGGTCGGGTTTCTTTTATTTTTCTGTCCTATAAAAGTTCGAAATGTAATGAAAATCTGCCGTGTTTGCATTAATCGCGGCCAGTGTATATGAACTTTCACAATAATATAGTATATTGTAGGAGTACTAGCAAGATGCCCGTGCGTTGCACGGAAGATCAAGATCTTGTGGGAGAAAAGGATGAACGAGGGAAGGCCTTATCTACAAATATGGAGAGGAGTGCGGGTAAATTGTCATAGTTTCCTTCCTATCCGTTAGATATAGATCGGACGGCCTATATTGCAGGATGACAGGCACACCGTCATCACCAACTCTGGTTTTTATTGAACCGAGACAAAGCTAACATGCGAAGTAAAATAAACACATAGGGTCTATACATACACAATTTATCTTAGGCACTCCAATAGTACGTCCACTACACATTCACGCATTTCACATCTTTCTACATCTACGGGAACCTACGAAAGGGTTAACGTAAATTGCCTCTCTCTCTCCTCCCCTGATTTTCATGGTGGTGGGCCCCTCCCTCCCCCCAATCTACAATCAACAGCTCACATGTTTCACATTACGTTAATTACGTAACTAGGATTACATAGGTGTAGCATTACTCGTCCTAAAAAACCCAACTAAGCCAACCTCCCAGCATATCGCGCGGGAAAAGACCCGGCCGCACCGTTTTAGTCGGGATTACCGGATTACTAGTAGTAGTATCGATGGATCGCGCGAACCAACAAGTTCTTTTTTGAGGGGGCGAAGCACCTAGTTTAAAAGGAAAAAGGCGATACACTCACAACACACCTGTCGCGGTCGCATTGCACCCCACACACGTTCGGTCCTGCACACGGCTCACGCAAACGGAACGCGCTTCGGCTTGCCTCTTCACTGACACGTGAGAATGCACTTGGAGAAACTGACCATGCGCCAAACTCCCCCCGCCCACCACGCGAAAATCCTCCCCCACCCAAAAATTCCCCCCAAATCCTAGATTCAACCGCCCTTCGGCCAACTAGCCAATAATATTCCCCAAACCCCCTCCCCCCGTCCCCCTCCACTCCATTCGCTCCGCCAAAGCCGCCCTCCCCGCCGCGCCGATACGCTGGCGCCGCGGTTCGTCGAGGGGGACGCACGGCGATCCTGTCGCTCCCACAGTACGCTCTCATAGACTGCCGTCCTCTAGCCGCGCCACCACTGCTGGCGACGTTCTTGTGGAGGCGCACGGCGGTCAGCGCCGCCACCGCTGGCGACGTTCGTGTGGAGATGCATGGCGGTCAGCTTCTCCCACGGTACGCGCGTTCTAGACTGAGGCCCCGTGCATGTCGGTGTACCGCTGAATGTTAGCTGATAGACGCTGTTAATCTCACTGTTTGCCGAAGTAGCTTACAGTCAATATGCTCTGCTTAAGAAGCTTCCTTGCCCTGTTCCGCACTCAATCTGCTTAGCTGAGATGGCATGCCAAGGCCGATTAGTTGCTAAAATATCCTGCCATATATTTATTGTGACGTAGATTGCCACGGTCTAGTAGACAATCTGTTAGGTGAAATAGCTCTACACCGTTTTATACTCGATCTTTGTTGCTGCGATGGCCTTCGATAGTTCGATGGTTGTGTGCTCGGCCTCATTGACTGCTGAAACAGCCTGCCATTATTTAGCACTCAAATTTGTTTGCTGAATTAGCTTTACATATATTTCGTTACTTAGATCTGCTCGTCCAAATATCTTGCCATAGCTTTAGACATCGACCTAGGTATTTTTTCTGGACTTCATAAAAAAGCATATATGTTTTTCCTGTAATATCTAGTAGAAGAACTAATTTGTATGTCTAACAGATGGACAGGACTTGGATAACTTCTGCTCAAAGATTCTCCGCTGCATATGTCGAGGGGGTTGAAAACTTCATGAACTTTATCAGAGCTGAGTACGGTGGTCCGAAATCAGATGTGCTCTGCCCGTGTAGCAATTGTATGAATTCAGTTACAAGACCCCAGTCAACTGTGCAAAATCATATACACTTGTATGGGATGTCGGTCACATATACTAGGTGGGTTCATCATGGTGAAGCTGTGAACGTCAATGTTATTGACTACGTGGAAGCAGAAGATCACCATCTTGATCTGCTTGATGCTCAGGTGGAAGAGGAGGAGGAGGAGGTGGTGAGTTTGACCAACATTGAAACAATGCTATGAAATGCTTGTGCATTCCGTGAACTTTCACCTGCAGAAGAAAAACGGTGGGCCCGCATGTTGGAACAATGCAACGCGGCTGTCACCCCAGGAAATAAGCTGTCAGTATTCTCAGCTATGGTCACCTTTCTTCAGGTGAAGACATCTGAGCGGATGACAAACAAATCATTCGATGCGTTGTTGGCTGCTTTCCGCAAAGCTTTCCCAGATGCGTCTGAGCTGCCACACACCTACAGTAAAATGAAGAATTTCCTTCGTGCAGTTGGAATTGGATATGATATGATCCATGTTTGTAAGAATAATTGTGTTCTGTTCTGAAAGGATTATGCCAACTTAAGTGAATGCCCGAAATGCAAATCATCAAGATGGAAAGATGGCGATGCTGTGAAGAGGATTCCTCATAATGTTCTGAGACATTTTCCAATTAAACCAAGATTGCAGAGGTTGTTTCATGATGCTGAAACAAGAGAGGATGTACTGTGGCATTCTAGGAACCAGGAGTGCAGAGATCATAATGTAATGAGCCATCCATCACATGGTAGTGAGTGGAAAAGCTTCAATCAGAAACACGAAAAGTTTGGTGCTGACCCGAGAAACATTAGACTTGGCTTAGCTTCAGATGGATTTAACTTATTTGGCCACCAGAGCGCCACATATAGCATGTGGCCAGTGCTTGTTATCCCTTACAACATGCCTCCAAATGTCTGCACCAAAGAATCAAACTACATGATGGCCTTGCTCATCCTAGGTCCAAAAAGTCCTGGAAAGGATTTGATTTGTTCATGGAGCCTCTTGTGGAGGAACTTCAACAGCTATGGAGGGGTGTTCTCACTCGAGACCTATATAGCAGCCCACCAGCTGATTTCTTTCTGCGTGCTGTTATAATTTGGTGCATCCATGATTATCCGGCTTTGGGCACTATGTCAGGGCGAACGACACATGGTTACAATGCATGTGTTCGCTGTGACAGGAATCCGCTGTCATACGCAATACTTAGCAAGATCTGTTACATTGGACACCACCGCTTCCTTGCCAAGGACAAGCCGCATCCTAGAAAATACCAAAGACATGTGTTCAATGCAAAGCATGAAAACCGTGACGCGCCAAAGAGGCTCACCGCTGATGAGTTGCAAGTGGAATTAGAGAAGATCAGACATATTACACCAGGAAACCATCCTGGTAATGGTAGCGGGAAAAGGAAGCATGGCAGAGCAGAAGAGAGATTATTGTTTTACCCGCAGGTCCACTTTGTGGGACTTGGAGTATTGGAAAGATTTGGATCTGCGGCATAATCTTGATGTGATGCACATCGAGAAAAATATATGCGACAGCATTATCGGCACACTTCTTAATATTGAAGGCAAGACGAAAGATACCTTAAAATCTAGGATTGATTTGACACACCTGGGTATCAGACAGGATTTGCAGGTGCAAGATGAAGGTAAACCACGGGATATGGCACCAGCTGTGTACGTCTTGGACAAGGTAAAAAGAAAAGAATTCCGCGAGGTCCTGTCACGTGTGAGATTCTCACATGGATTTGCTTCCAACCCTGAAAGGAGAGTCAGTGCAGATGGAAACAAGGTACAAGGGTTGAAAACTCATGACTGCCACATCCAACTTCAAAGGGTTTTACCTGTTATCCTTAGAGGATTGGGCCGCCCTGACTTATACAGAGCAGTTGCAGAGTTGGGACAATTCTTCAGGGAACTCTGCAGTAGAAATATCAGGATAAATGCTTTGGAGCGTCTTAGAGACAAGATACCAACTATCCTATGCGACCTTGAGAAGATATATCCTCCAGCCTTCTTTGATGTGATGGTGCATTTGGCTGTTCGTCGACTTGATGAGGCACTACTTAGAGGTCCAGTACAGTATGGCTGGATGTACCCTATTGAAAGGCGGCTAGGCACTTTCAAGGGCTATATTAGGAACAGTGCTAGACCCGAGGGTTCCATTGCAGAGGCCTACATTGCTACAGAAGCGTTGACATTCTACTCAAAATACATTGAAACAACTGATCAACTTAGCAAAGAGCTGGATGAAGACAATCCCGGGCTCAATGTTTTCGATTATTCTGTTCGAGTTACAGGGAAGAGTCGACAAGAGGACAAACCTAAAGATTTGGACAAAATGGTTTGGTATGTGTTGAATAATTGTCCTGAGATACTAACTTATATCAAGTAAGTGCTAAGTACTGCAGCTTATACATCATAATCTACTAAACTTGCAGCACATTCTTATATATTTAGATGTTTGACGCGATCACTATGTTGTGCAGCATCTACAAAAAGGAGTTACTGCCGCAAAATCCAAGAAACATTGACAAACTGGTTATGGCAGGATTTGTGAAATGGTTCAAGAGCCATGTAAGCTTTTGAATTGCACTGTCAGTTTTTTTAATATATTGAGTACATAAGATGATCAGCTTGTCTATTTTCTAACCATAGGTTAAGAAGATGCGGGAGGATGGGCAGGCAGTTGATGATGCCCTTTACTCACTAGCAATGGGTCCTGATACTCGGGTAAGACATTATGAATCTTGCGTTGTTGGAGATGTGCGCTACAACACCCTTGCACGAGATGAAGGTAGGAAGACACAAAACAGTGCCATCATGAGCACGGATACGTATGACAAAGAGACAACTGAAATGTATGCTAACATAACATACATTGTTCAGTTGCAGTATATCTCCAGTTTCGAGGATCATCGGTGTGTGGTTCTGTTGTACTGTCGTTGGTATAACCTGTTTTCCAGGATCGCAAAACCCAGAGCTGATGATTATTTCAAATCCATCAATGTCAAGGCGGCATACCAGACCAACGAGCCTTTTATTTTGGCAAATCAAGCAACACATATATTTTTCTTGGAAGACACATTTGCACGTAGCGATGACTAGAGAGTATTGCAAAGGTTTGAGCAGAGGAATTCGTTTAATGAAGTTGCACAACAAGATGATGCTTACACTGCTCCTGATGTGCAAGATAACACAGATGTTCCTAATATCTTTGAGAACCATCACGTCAATGACGCCGGCGAAAAGATTGCCTGTCGTGCTATGGACATACAAGAGTTGATCAAGAAGAAGCCAACATTCAAGGACGTTGAGGACGAAGAAGAAGATGACACCGTGGGGAATTACGATTCAGACTGATACACATGGCGAAGATGTTGACGCTGCTGCTGCGGATGATGATTACATTGCTTTTGTCGTATTTGCCTCTCAGAAGACGTTTTTATCTACTATGTGAAATTGTGTTTGCTATGACAATTGAAACCTGATGAACATGTTGTTTAGTATTTTCCTGTGAGAACATCACTTGTTATGTATGCTGATTTGTGTTTGGTGATTGTATGACGACTAAAACATGATGGCATTGTTGTTTAGTTGTACTCATATTTGGCTATGAAACTTGAATTTGATGACATAGTTTGCTGTTGGACTGCAATTTGCTCGACGTCTTCGAATGAGAACAAAGCTGCCCCGACAGGGCCTCTGCTAATTTATTTATTTATTACCAAAAGGGCGTCTGCTATTTATTTATTTATGAGCAAAAGGGGATACCCCCTGATTTCCGTTAATAGAAATCATTAGATGTTCACAACACTACGCCCAGCCTGCTACACAGGTTTTATTCATTACTAGTTTCAGCAAAGTGCTCATGTCATAGCCACTGAATACATCACGAGTGCTACAGACACTGCAAATAAAGAGACAATCATCCTACAGAGCACATAGATTTTGCCCATTATCTTCACAAGCTCTTTCATCTCCTCATTGCTGTCAAGGCCGTTCAGCAGCTGTTGCTTGGCCGTGATCAGAGGAACTGCATCTTTAACCTTCTGCTCTGCATCTTCCTCTTCTGTCGTTCCTTCAGTTACTTGTCCAACAACCCAACTTGCTGGTATTGGGATTCCTCGGCTAACCAAATAATCAGCATAGTTGCACTCCCCCACATCAGCAATCTCCCAGAAATACAAATCACACGAATCTTCCCTTTTCTGCATGAATCAAATTGGAAGATCATCAACCAAACTATTAAAAAAATCCGCAACTGAAAGCAGCAGAACAACACTTAAACATATTATTACCCCATGATTCGGGCATTTGTAGAAGACTCGGCCAGGGTTGAGGATTGTGGTTGAGACGCGACGGATGACTCTGCGTGATTTGTAGCAGTGGCACCACACCAACGGCAGCGGGTTGCGATGAGCAACCGGCTGCGGTGCGCGTGTCGGCGGGGGTGTGATGAGACCCACAGGTGATGGTACGGGTGGCGACTTGGCGCATATTTGGTTGTTGCCTACTGAAGAGCAGGTGGATGAGCAGCCAGCGGACATGGTTGCTGCGGCCAGAGCTTCTGATGCTAGGCAGAGTAAGTAGAGAAGAGGAGAAGTGAACGTTGGATATGTCAGTTTCATTACTTGCAGAGTAGCATAGCACCATATATAGTCATAGTCTAGGTTTGGATTCGAACCAGCTACAGGAGCACGTCTCTCTTTTTTCTAAAACTCAGCAACGTCTCTTTACTGGTACACTAGCTTGTTATGTACGCCTTCTCAAGTCTTTGATTCCTCCACCTGACATCTAGGACCCACCGAAAGGGCCTCTGTATTTTGCGAAAAGAACGTGCCCCCCGCTGACAGGTCAGGCCCACCAGCTATCTTCGCACGCAAGGAAGTGCCTACTTATTACGCACAAAAAAATGAATACTCCCCCTGCCAGCTGGAACCCAGCATAGTGGGAGGCTGACTTGTGGGCCTACCAAGTTGACGGGGACGGAGGGCTTTGTCAACTTAGTCAATATGAACGATTCTTGCTCCAGTTACCGTACGATGTTCATCCAACGGCCGTAGTGCTTCTTCAACCTCTGGTCTTCTTGCTCCAGCCGCCCAAACCAGCGCCGGTCGTGCCGCGTGCCCCTGCCTCCCGTGGCCGGCTGTGATGCCACGGAGGCCTCACCGCCCCTACTACTCCCACCGCTGGCCAGGGCATCCCACTACTCACCCACACCCCCTGTTATTCTGCGGGAGCATCACACTGCCGCGTCTTCTCTGGCTCCGCGTCACACCGCAGCCGAACCAGTGAACCCTCGTACTCCTCTCCGTGTGGGCATCCACTGCCGCGTCTTCCCTGGCTCCGCGTCGTCCCCTTCCTAGGCCTCACCGTCGTCCGCCGCCTTGGTGCTCTCGGTGCGGCGTGGTCAATGTGGTCAATGACCGACTTCCATCGGAAGAGTACTGTACGTGGAGAGGCTGACAGCTGGGTCCACGGGCGCAGCTGGGTCCATGGCCACAACCTAGTTTTTTTTGTGATTTGCCAAGTAAGTCGCTTTGTCAGGCATGTTGGGCTGCAAATCTTTCAAGACGAGGAGAGCTTCATTCGGCTGGCCGAGAAAATGGCCTATCAGTAATGAGAAATGGGTTGTACATTTTTAAAACACATCAAACCGGCAATTAGTTTCAATTTTTTTTTTCATTTCGAGATTTTAAATTGCATAGATTTTTATGCGTGGACAATTTGTTGGATTTTATATTGATATACATTTATTTTTAAAATCAGTGTGAATGTGACTCGAAATTTCGGGATTAAAAACAGTTCGGACCGCACCGAAATATGCAAAATTTCGTACAATTTTTTAACCGTGGCCACAATATGGGTTGTAATGCTAACAAAAAGAATATGGGCTCCAAAAAACCTTAAGAATTAGCAAATAAGCTGTAAATTATTAGAAATAATGGCAGATGGGTTGTATGCTGTTTTCCACAGATTTGAGGCTTTCCTAAAAAAAGGTTGACGCACAAGCAGTGACTGTTGGATGTCCATCCAATGGCCATCGTGCTTCTTCAATCTCTGCTCTTCCTGCTGCAGCCGCTCAAACAGCGCCGGCGGGACTGCCTGCTCCCTCCTCCCCGCGGCCGGCTGTGCTGCCGCGCAGGCCTCACCGCCCCACCGTACTCCCATCGTTGGCCTAGCCATCCCTCTACTCACCCACACCTGCTGTTATTCTCCGACGACGGTAGACGAACCAGTAAACCCTCGTACAGTCGTACTCCCCTCCGCATGGGAAACAACTGCCGAGTCTTCCCTGGCTCCGTGTCGTTCTCTTCCTAGGCCTCGCCGTCGTCCACCGCCCTGGTGCTCTCGGCGCGGCCTGGTCAACGTGGTCAACGACCGACATGCATCTGAAGTGGACTGTACGTGGAGAGGCTGACAGCTGGGTCCACGGCCGCACGCAAGGAAATGCCTCCTTATTACGCGCAAAATAATGATTCCTCCACCTGACATCTAGGACCCACCGAAAGGGCCTCTGTATTTCACGAAAAAAACGTTACAGCCGCTGACAGCTCGGACCAACCAGCTATATCTTCGCACGCAAGGAAGTACCTCCTTGTTACGCACAAAAAAATGAATACTCCCCCTGCTAGCTGGGACCCAATATAGTGGCAGGCTGACTTGTGGGCCTACTAAGTTGACGGGGACGGAGGGCTTTGTCAACTTAGTCAATATGCACGATTCTAGCTCCAGTGACCGTACGATGTCCATCCAACGGCCGTAGTGCTTCTTCAACCTCTGGTCTTCTTGCTCCAGCCGCCCAAACCAGCGCGGTCGTGCCTTGTGCTCCTGCCTCCCGTGGCCGGCTGCGATGCGGCGGAGGCCTCACCGCCCCTACTACTCCCACCGCTGGCCAGGCCATCCCTCTGCTCAACCACACCCCCTGTTATTCTGCGGCGACGGCAGCCTCACACCGCAGCGAACCAGTGAACCCTCATACTCCTCTACGCGTGGGCATCCACTGCCGCGTCTTCCCCGGCTCCGCGTCTTCCCCTTCCTAGGCCTCACCGTCGTCCATCGCCCTGGTGCTCTCGGCGCGGCGTGGTCAACATGGTCAAGGAACGGCTTCCATCGGACGTGGACTATACGTGGAGAGGCTGACAGCTGGGTCCATGGCCGCAGCAAGGAAGTGCCTCCTTATTACGCGCAAAATAGTTATTTCTCCACCTGATAGCGGGGACCCACCAGACGGACCACCGTATTTCGTGAAAAAAACGTTTCCCCCTGACTGCTGGGACCCACCAGCTACATCTTCGCACGCAAGGAAGTGCGTCCGGACAAAAAAATGATCCGCCCCCTGACTGCTGGGACCCACCAGATACATCTTCGCACGCAAGGAAGTGCCTGACAGTCAGGACCCACCCGGTCGAAGCGTACATAGCGTTGTCATCCTGGTCGCGAGCGTGTACGTACATACTGGTCGATGTAGAGGCGCACACGTGTTGTAGTTTAGGCGCGCACGTAGCTTGTACACGTACGTACAGTGGCCAGTGTGCAAGAAAGAAAATACGGCCACGTACGCACATATGGGCGGGGTCTCGAATGCCTACTCACGCATACGTACGGCCAGGGCTCATGTACATGGCTGGGTCAGAACGGAGAAACTGCGTCGTCGTCGTGTTCAATGGGAGGCAACGAAATGCGTCGTGTTCATCGGGAGGCAACGGAACGCATGGGAGCCAACCAGCTTGGACGGAACAACCGATGGAAACGAGGCCTGGCGTACCGTAGAACAGAGGAAACGGCCTTGTGTTCGACCAGCCACGTTCGAAACGGGATCCTGTTCATCGGGAGGGGTCTGGCGTACCGCAAAATGGAGGAAACGGACCTCCTACGGTCGAAACGGGGTCTTGTTGATTGGGAGGGGTGTGGCGTACCGCAAAACGGAGGAAACGGACTTGTGTTGGAGCGCTATGGTCAAAACGGGGGTCCTGTTCATCGGGAGGGGTGTGGCGTACCGCAAAACGGGACTCCACGAGATACTGTTCATCTCCACCATCGACCCCCTCCAGCCTCCACGGGCTACTGTTCATCCACCGTCGACCTCCTCCAGCCTCCACCTGCGACTGTTCATCCAATGGCTCCTGTTCATCCAGCCTCCACCGTGCGCTACTCCACCGACTACTGTTCAACCAGCCCTCTCCTCGGGCTCCTGTTCAACCACCCCTCCACGTGCTACTGTTCATCTAGCCCTCCACCGTCTACTGTTCATCCAGCCCTCCACGGGGTCCTGTTCATCCAGCCCCAACCGGCTCGATCGATCGAGGTCCTGTTCATCCAGAGGCAACACCACGGGGTCCTGTTCATCCACCCCCACCGGGAACTGTTCATGCAACCCCCCCAGCAACGCTCACTGTTCATCCAGAGGCAGCATCGATCAGCTTCAGTTAGCAGCAGTAGCGAAGGAATCGCTCAATCGGGTTCAGTTAACAGCCATCGATCGATCGCTCGGGTTTAGTAACGCGTAGCCTGCAGTGCAATCGCTCGGGTTCAGTTAGAGCCCAACGCCTCGCACCCATGCGCCTGCGTGTATGAGAGAAACGCGCATCGCTCGGCCCCGACCACCCACCGTAACCGGGAACACCCCGATATTTTCCTCGCCCTCGCTTCTACCATAGTTTTTTCCGTCATGGACGGCCCAAAGAATGTCATGCAGCTGCGTCTCCGGCCCGCCCAGGACGAAAAGCCCATTTTCTGTCATGATTTTTTATCATAGAAGTAGGAGCCCACCACATCTATGATGATACCGGGTTTTGTCACAATTATCGTCATAGAAGTGTCAGAAGTATGACATAATTTTTTTTCGTTCGGCCCAAAATGTCATGGATGTGTCTTTTTTTGTAGTGTTGGGTACCGCCCTTCCTTGGACAAGCATCCCACTTATGATTAACCCCCCTCGCAAGCATCTGCAACTACGAAAGAAGATTAAGGTAAACCTAACCATAGCATGAAACATATGGATCCAAATCAGCCCCTTGCAAAGCAACACATAAACTAGGGTTTAAGCTTCTGTCACTCTGCCAACCCATCATCTACTTATTACTTCCCAATGCCTTCCCCTAGGCCCAAACAATGGTGAAGTGTCATGTAGTTGACGTTCACATAACACCACTGGAGGAGAGACAACATACATCTCATCAAAATATCGAACGAATACCAAATTCACATGACTACTTATAACAAGAGTTCTCCCATGTCCTCAGGAACAAATGTGACTACTCACAAATCATATTCATGTTCATAATCAGAGGGGTATTAATGTGCATAAAGGATCTGAACATATAATCTTCCACCAAATAAACCAACTAGCATCAACTACAAGGAGTAATCAACACTACTAGCAACCCACAGGTACCAATCTGAGGTTTTGAGACAAAGATCGGATACAAGAGATGAACTAGGGTTTGAGAGGAGGTGGTGCTGGTGAAGATGTTGATGGAGATTGACCCCCTCCCGCTGAGAGGATCGATGGTGATGATGATGGTGACGATTTCCCCCTCCCGGAGGGATGTTTCCTCGGCAGAACAGCTCCGCCGGAGCCCTAGATTGGTTCTGCCCAGGTTCCGCCTCGAGACGGCGGCGCTTCGTCCCGAAAACTTCCTTCTGATTTTTTCCAGGGCGAAAGACACCTTATACCAGAAGATGGGCATCGGGGGGCTTCCAGGTGGCCCACGAGGCAGGGGCGTGCCCTCCACCCTCGTGGACAGGGAGTGGCCCCCCTCTGGTGCTTCCTTTGCCCAATATTTTTGATATATTCCAAAACTGACTTCCGTGGAGTTTCGGGACTTTTGGAGTTGTGCAGAATAGGTCTAATATTTGCTCCTTTTCCAGCCCAGAATTCCAGCTGCCGGCATTCTCCCTCTTCATGTAAACCTTGTAAAATAAGAGAGAAAAGGCATAAGTATTGTGACATAATGTGTAATAACAGCCCATAATGCAATAAATATAGATATAAAAGCATATGCAAAATGGACGTATCAGTAGGCTATGTATATGATCTTCCCGGTGTTTCTCTCAAGATGATCCAAGATGATCGGATAGGACAATCTTATATGCAATGTGGTATGATGCTATGTTTGTTGTTTACAAGCTTCTTTGCACTTTCTCTTTGCTTAAAAGCTTATTCTTTTTTTGTATGGCCACTATGCGAAATGCACAAACCAAGATAGCAATTGTATATATGCGGGCACGAACTTGTGACACAAGAGATGATATGATGATACCACGATGATACCAATATGATATGGTATGTATGTAATGGAAGGTGTAGACCAATAATCACTAATGTGCACAAGTAACGTTGCCGACAATACTCAAAGGCTAGTCTCGATAGGCAAGTGACGCAAAATGGGCTAGGGGTTATCAATGCAATCGCAAGGGGAATTACAATGGTGCCGTCGAGGTTACCGTCCTTATGTACGATGACGACCTCATGGCGATGATGAGTGGCGGTGTTCTTGATGTCGAACCGTTCCTAATTAGCCGAAACACCTTAGGAAACGGAAAAACAGCGAACTCAAAATCTCAAATGTCAAATGTCAAAAGGTGGTAGCAAAAAGCGGTGGTGGTTGTGGAAGTATTGGTGGAAACCCGGTCAAAATGGGTTAAGGTGGAAGGGTATGATGGGCTATACACGGTGTCGGAGTTGGAAGCACGGTCCCTAAGTAGCCTGAACACCTTAGGAGACACAACTCACAACACAAACAAAATTGGGTTAAGTTGGGGTGGCGGAAGTGTATGGTGGACAAGCCTATGCGGAAGCTATGGTGGTGGTTGATTAAAAAGCAATCGTCCCTAAGTAGCCGAAACACCTTAGGCAACTCAAATCGCTACTCAAACAACCTCAAATGCTAAGGGGAACAAAATTGGTTAGGTTGCGAAAGTCGGTGTTGGCATTGCGGAAGTTATGGTGGAAGCCCTAGGAAAAGATGCCAAAGTTCCAAAAATCTGATGGATTCAAATAGTGTTGGTAGTATTTTTTGTGATGGGGGATGTCAATAGCTTCAAAACGAGCTAAAGAACGTCAAAATCGCACTCCGGACGAATTAATTATGGTCAAAACGGTGAAACACGGGGGGCTGAATTCCCAGGGCTCGGACATCCGGGGGTGGGGGACGGATGTCCGGGGGTTGTCTATCCAGAGAGCGGCAATTTTGTGCTCCAAGGGCCAGATGTCCGGCCGGGGACCCGGACGTCCGACCCGATGGCCCGGATGTCCGGCCCGACGATTCCAGATCGGGATTTGGACTTCGCAACTCGATTTGGGGGCGGAAATTGATGATTTTGGGGCCAAAATTGGAGAGATTTCGTGGATGGAAAGTGGGGAAACTTGGGGAGATGCTAGATCCACTCGAAACCAAGCAAATCCATGGATCAAAATCAACAAAACATCATCAAACCAACAAATCACAAAAACAAATTGGGGCTATTTTTTGTGGGGATTTTCAAATTTAGGACGAAATCAAACAAAAGAAGGCTAGAAACAAGGGGTGGGGGCTCCAAATTCGTGATCAACGTGGCTCATGATACCAAGATGATGTAGGGTACAACCCTAGATGCCCGATCTTTCACGATTGGAGCGGATCCCGCGAAGAACACGAAGAACACGAGGGGAAACGAGAGGAATCACTCAAATCAACAAGAAACAATCACACATGTGCTAGATCCTCGAAACACAAAGAGATACACGATCCAAATCAAACAAAGGACGATACAAACGGTAACTAGTTCATCTCCGTGAGGAGGTCTTGAGGGGTCATCCCATGAAGGGGTCTTGAATCCAAGGTGGATCTTCTCCTAGAGGCCGCGGTCTCTCTCGATGGAGTAGATCCGTATGGATGAGAAAAACTCTATCTCAAATGAGCTTATCCATTGTTAACCCTAACTAGGAGGAGGAGGGGGGTCTATATATAGTCTAAGCCACGAAGGGGTAAGTGAGGAGGGGATACATGGGCCTCTGGCCCGACTCTACGCGCAGGCAGGCGCCGGATGTCCGGGCTGGGGGCCGGATGTCCGGCCGTTTGTAGGAGGCCGGATGTCCGGGGCACGGGCCGGATGTCCGGCCTGGAACAGGCCATTCCAGTCTTCTGTGGATAGTCGTCGCCGGATGTCCGGGCATTTCTGAGGCGCTGGATGTCCGGCCGCTGATGCTGTTGGCCATCTGTTGGGGCAGCTCGTGCGCGGCTGCCCAAGCGCCGGATGTCCGGCCTCTGGCCTGGATGTCCGGCCGTTGTAGCTTCAGCAGCTTCGTCTTCTTCCGTCGTCGCTTACAGGCTTCCCTCGCGGATGGTGTAGTTGTTCCTTGGCGCTTGCACTCCTCCTCAACATCCATGAAGCTCCGGCAATACCTATTCATGCACACGGGAGAAGTGTCAAGTAGTATACCATCCTCGAAGGGGTCAAGTGAGCACGTGTAAAGGAGATGATTCACCTTTATGTATGTGAAGTGGATGTCGCACGTGTCACTCGCCGAACGGACTCTTGACATGGTGATGTCCATAGGATGCTCCGCATCAGACAGTCAACAGGCTCTCAGCGTCGCCGAGTACCATAGACAACGCCCACCATATGTGCTCGCGACATGGGCAACCAAGCGTTCACCAAGATGCATGACGACCATGCTCTGCAGTATGTCCACACACTGACGGTTGCTAAAACTTTCACGGGCGAGGACAGCACGACACTACAGTGCCCAGGTGGTTCATTCTGTAGTAGAAAGAAAGAGTGTTCCAAGAATAAAAAGGAAAAAGAATTAAAGAAGTCAAATGATCCATTGTGTTGGAGAAGAAAAGAATGTTCCATAAAATAAAGCAAAAAAATAAAGGAAGAGTATCCTATAAAAAAAGTAGGACGAGAACCAAAACTAGCGCGGAAGGAGGAAGAAGAAGATGAGACGTCAGTGACGAACACACTGATGTTGACGTGGTGTTGGTAGTGCCAACAAAGATTGACAAAGAGGCTAGGAATAAAAGATGTAGGGAAGGATGATGAAGAGAAGAATGATAAGTAATTCTAGCAATGATTGTGTGGGCTAGAGGTGGAGCTTATTGGAGACGAGGAATATGTTCAGGTTGCCACTCGCTTTACAAGTCGGTCTTAATTTGCAAAGTTGAATGGACCTTTGAGAATTAGATCTATAGTTATTTATTGTTTTGTGTTAATAGTATATGTTAGCTCTACCCGCTCTATTATAGTGTAAATATAAAAAAATTCATACATGTTGCAACACACAGCGAAGGTGAGGTGAACATCATCTGGTTCTAAAGGTGAGGGCTCAAGTGAGAATGTCCCGGTATGACGAAAAATTGAGTAGGAAATGGAGGGTCCGATAGGAAAAAAAAGAAAGGGTGTGCCTGAAGGAAATATGCCCTAGAGGCAATAATAAAGTTGTTATTTATATTTCCTTATATCATGATAAATGTTCACTAGTACGCGTCGGTGCTATACAAACGGTTTTTAACCCCTTTCCGCGACGACATTTGGAATCGTCACCTAGTGAGTGACGGTGATAGGGGGGTCCTTCCCACACGACCCGGAAACCGTCGGGGATATGCCCTCCAGGCACACACGCTCGGCAAAATGAGGTCGTGTGCGACCGGCGAGCACTCAAATACAGAAATACGTACAGTAGAGCTAAAAAATACAATTATACAGGCGAAATTGTTTCCGGTCGCAAGTACATCCCGCACAGTCAGCCCCCACTAAACGTTTCCGTTTGTATGTACATCCCACACGGTCGCTCCAAGGAAAACATTTCCGTTCATAGGTACATCACACACAATTTTGCCCGTTAAATCCTTTGCGTTATTGAATGCATCACACACGGTCCGTAGAAGAAAATGTGTGGCAAAGGCTGTCCATCACACACGGTTTTTATGTGGTAAACATTTGCGCAAGGTGGCCTAACGCAAACAGTTTTCAAGAGAAAGTCGTGTGTGATTGTTCATTGACCCAACACGGTTTATTCCTAGAAACTGTGTGCGTTGCCTGAGGTCATCGCCCACAGTGTTTTTTCAATAACCAATTGCAGTAGCAAAACCCAATTAGCAGGCTAATTGCCCTATTATTAATAATCCATTTATTAATCTAATTGACATTCATATTAAGCACATAATACATCTCATTTCCATATTAAGGAAGTAGAATTTCATAATTGAAATACATCAGAGTACAACATGATATAGCTTCAGCACTCAGCTACCCCATTACACAACTGCACCAGCACCAAGTTTCACATGCAACAAGTAGAACCTTTCGAAATTAGCATCATAGACGGTATATAGACAGATGCATCTCATCTGGAAAACTGCTGAAGCGGAAGGCGATTATTGATCCTTCATTCATGTTGAAGGTCTTTGCAACTTTAGGCCAGTGCCTGTGGATGATTGACCGTCCGTCCTTCGTCCTCTTCAGAAACACTTCAATATTGAACCGTGGGTGTTGTATGAAAACATTCCCTCCCTCTTGACCATAGAGGTGGTTTGAGAGGTAATCATCAGTGAACTGCTTTGGAAATGCCTGAAAACAAGGATGTGCATAAATATCTTCTCTATATTGGAAATGGGGCAAAGGAATAAAAAAGGCAAGGTATAATAGTTAGTACCATCTTGTAGTGAACTGATGTCTTCTTCATTGTGCAGACAAAGATCTTGTTGTTTTTTGTCGCTAATTTCTTTATCCTAACAATCTTTCTAAATATCTTGACTTGATCGATATTCATGGACAACTCATTTCCCCATATGCAAAAAGGGTCGAACAGTGGTCCAAAACCTCTGACAGCAGGACCTACATGTGCAAGACCAAATTGTTAAAAACCTAAATATTAGAATGGTTCCTGCAATTACACAGTAATGTGCTATTAGACAACGGACCATGCACGTGCAGTTAACTAAACACCACAACAAATGAACCAAACGTTAACTGAGCACCACATTGCACAATATAACATACTCCTAATATAAGATCAGACAGTTAACCAAACCAAGCATGCTTAACAACTTGGAAATATAGCAATTGTATTTGTTTCTCATGTATTTAGTACAACCAAATTCGATTTATTTCTCACATGGTATACAATAACAGAATGCAGCCACAACAATTGAACATCGCATTGCAGAATTGAACCATGCAGTTAAGTAAACACCAAAACAAATGAACCAAATGTTAACTGAGCACCACATTGCACAATATAACATACTCCTAATAGAAGATCAGACAGTTAACCAAACCAAGCATGCTTAACAACTTGGAAATATAGCAATTGTATTTGTTTCTCATGTATTTGGTACAACCAAATTTGAATTATTTCTCACATGGTATACAATAACAGAATGCAACCACAACAATTGAACATCGCATTGCAGAATTGAACCAAACAGTTAACTAAACACCACGACAAATGAAACAAACGTTAACTGAGCACCACATTGCACAATATAACATACTCCTCATAGAAGATCAGACAGTTAACCAAACCAAGCATGCTTAACAACTTGGAAATATAGCAATTGTATTTGTTTCTCGTGTATTTAGTACAGCCAAATTTGATTTATTTCTCACATGGTATACAATAACATAATGCACCCACAACAATTGAACATCGCATTGCAGAATTGAACCAAACAGTTAACTAAACACCACAACAAATGAACCAAACGTTAACTGAGCACCACATTGCACAATATAACATACTCCTAATAGAAGATCGGACAGTTAACCAAACTAAGCATGCTTGAAAACTTGGAAAATTGCACCCTGAAGAATTGAACATCACATTTGCAGAATTGAACCAAACAGTTAACTGAACACCACATTGCACAACATATAGAACATATACTCTAGAGCAGAAGATTGCATGGTAAAAGTAGGTAGCACTATTCACTAGAATTTGTTAAGGAAAGGCACTAGCTAGCAAACTGAACATGGGTCCTTATAGTGAGCTAATAAGACAAGCTACTACTCATTGTCGGAGATATCGATGACGATGAGCTCCTTGGACATGGAAGAGGGCGAGGCCTCCGCTTCGTGGGTGCCCTCGTCGTAGTGGTGAGTTGCCTGAGCCGCTCCGGGCACCAACCTGCTGGCTCTCGAGATGAGGTAAGCACATGCACGCTGAGAAAACACCTTGTAGTCTTCGTCGAAGGCACCGACGGTGGCCTCGAGAAAATGCCATGAGCTATCATTTAAAGTAGCCACCGCGTTGCGGCATCGTCGCGCGAGGCGTCGATGGTGGCCTCAACGGCGAGGTGCTCCCACCCTACAATATGGGGTCAAAAAGCCAAAAAACTCCAAGATCTGGGGGTCGGCATGAATGGTAGCCATCGCGACCTCATCCGCTTGTGCGGCAGCGATTTGCTTCTCTGCTGCCAAATGCTCCTTGAGATCCTGGCTATACTGCGTGCACCATGGCTTAGGGCGGCGCTTATTTGGTGGAGGGGTCGGTTATTTGGGTGGAAGGTGTCGCGCTCGCGTCGACGGTTGGGGCATGTGGGATGTGGAAGGAGGAGAAGGATGGGGGTCGGGTGTGGATTACCTGCCTGGATAGGCGAGGCCGAGCAGCGTGAAGGAGGGTCGCCGGCGAGGAGGTGGCGCTGCAAGCAAGGAGTGAAGGTTTCAACTTGGAAAGGAAGGCAGAAACAGGGGAAATGTGGCTTTTGGTAAGGGGGAGGGGGCGGGGAGGTAGATATTTCCGCGGAAGCCAAAAATTTGGAATCGCTTTAGCCAAAAAACTGGCGCGCAAAGTGTCATCAGACACAGTCCCTTATTCAGAGCGGGATGTGGACTGTAGCTGTCGCACCTTCTCTTGTAAGCTGTATGCGTACTATAATCCGATAGTGCTCCAAGATATTTTGTGTTGCATCTCACATGGTTGGTGATAATAAACTATGTGGGATCTACTTGATTTTTCGTCTTGATTTGTATTACATAATGGGGTCACAGCGGCAATGGACGGTGTTTGAATTTCTAGACCTTTTATCTGCAGTGAACATGCAACTATATGTGTGTCATAAAAAAATGGGAATTATTCAGGGTTCATTTGGAAATTTTATACATTAAATTGGTTTTCTAGCCATTTCAGGTGCACAATTCAAAATTAAAGCACATGCACATGGTCCGGTGCACCAACATGGGTTGTAAGATCATATATGTGTCCATGGGTTTATGCTTATGTCCCATGCAATAAATGGGGATGAATTTCGAACACCACGACATCGTGGCTCTCCAGCAAATGTTGAGGTACTTGCTTTTGTAATTCTAGTAAATCCAAAATTGAACTACATGCACGTGCTCCGCCCGTAAAAACGGGTTGCAAAATCAAATGTTTGTCCTCGGTTGCATGCTTAGGTCCCATGCAAAAAATAGAAACGAATGTCAAACACCCTGCCACAGTCACTCGGCCGCAAACATTGAGATACCTGGCTTTGAAATTCTAGTAAATCGAAAGCTCGTCTGAAATTCATGAAACTTGGCATGCTATCATGGAGCGGCATCAACATGTCGTGGTAAATTTTTTGTCCCATTTGGGGCAGGTTTGGGGATATGCTTCTCACAAAGCAGAGCTTCTCACAACAAGACTGATGGTTTCGGTAGGGAACGTCCCACCTTTGGGGACGAAAGGATATCCATTGCCTCTTATTGCTTTCAAAAAAATTCTCGTGTCAACATAGAACAACAGGAGTGTTGTGTCAATTTTTGGGATTTTTCGGGGTTTCTTTGGACATTTTTATGCATTAATTGATTTTGCAATACATTTATGTGCATAATTCAATTTTGAACTATATGCACATGCTCTAATGGATATAAATTGGTTGAAAATTCAAATATGTGTCCTTGGTTGCATGCTTAGGTCCCATGCAAGAAATGGGAACGAATGTCACACACCCTACCACGGTCACTCGGCCGCAAACATTAAGATACCTAGTTTTTAAATTCTAGTAAATCCAAAGCTCGTCTGAAATTCATGAAACTTGGCATGCTATCATGGAGCGGCATCAACATGCCGTGGTAATTTTTTTGTCCCATTTGGGGCAGGTTTGGGGATATGCTTCGCACAAACCAGAGCTTCTCACAACAAGCCTAATGGTTTCGGTAGGGAACGTCCCACCTTTGGGGACGAAACGATATCCATTGCCTTTTATTGCTTTCAAAATTTCTCGTGTCAACATAGAACAACAGGAGTGTTGTGTCAATTTTTGGGATTTTTCGGGGTTCGTTTTGACTTTTTATGCATTAATTGAGTGTTCAATGCATTTATGTGCATAATTTAAATTTGAACTACATGCACATGCTCTAATGCATATAAATTGGTTGAAAAATCAAATCTGTGTCCTTGGGTGCATGCTTAGGTCCCATGCAAGAAATGGGAACGAATGTCAAACACCCTGCCACGGTCACTCGGCCGCAAACATTGAGATACCTGGTTTTTAAATTCTAGTAAATCCAAAGCTCGTCTGAAATTCATGAAACTTGGCATGCTATCGTGGAGCGGCATCAACATGCCGTGGTAAATTTTTGTCCCATTTGGGGCAGGTTTGGGGATATGCTTCTCACAAATCAGAGCTTCTCACAACAAGCCTGATGGTTTCGATAAGGAACGTCCCACCTTTGGGAACGAAACGATATCCATTGCCTCTTATTGCTTTCAAAAAAATTCTTGTGTCAACATAGAACAACAGGAGTGTTGTGTCAATTTTTGGGATTTTTTGGGGTTCGTTTGGACACCTTTATGCATTAATTGAGTTTTCAATGCATTTATGTGCATAATTTAAATTTGAACTACATGCACATGTTCTAATGCATATAAATTGGTTGAAAATTCAAATCTGTGTCCTTGGTTGCATGCTTAGGTCCCTTGCAAGAAATGGGAACGAATTTCAAACACCCTGCCACGGGCACTCGGCCGCAAACATTGAGATACCTGGTTTTTAAATTCTAGTAAATCCAAAGCTCGTCTGAAATTCATGAAACTTGGCATACTATCATGGAGCGGCATCAACATGCCATGGTATTTTTTTTGTCCCATTTGGGGTAGGTTTGGGGATATGCGTCTCACAAACTAGAGCTTCTCACAATAAGCCTGATGGTTTCGGTAGGGAATGTCCCACCTTTGGGGACGAAACAATATCCATTGCCTCTTATTGCTTTCAAAAAATTTCTCGTGTCAACATAGAACAACATGAGTGTTGTGTCAATTTTTGGGATTTTTCGGGGTTCGTTTGGAAGTTTTTATGCATTAATTGAGTTTTCAATGCATTTATGTGCATAATTCAAATTTGAACTACATGCACATGCTCTAATGCATATAAATTGGTTGAAAAATCAAATCTGTGTCCTTGGGTGCATGCTTAGGTCCCATGCAAGAAATGGGAATGAAGTTCAAACACCAGGGCACCGTTGATTGCCAGCAAATCATTGAGATACTTTGTTTTTAATTCTAGTAAATCCAAAACTCGTCTGAAATTCAGGAAACTTGGCATGCTATCATGGAATGGCACCCGACATGTTGTGGTATTTTTCGTGTCCATTCTGAGAGAAGACGCACTCGAATATCAGCCAACAAAGGCATTTTGAAAAAATAGCTACTACTTTAATATCTCAAACGTTTGTATAATTCAAATCGTGTGCGTTCTGTTAACCATTCACGTGATGCCATGTGTCTTTGTTTTAATGGCTATAGGAGGTGTCGTGCGGACAACTTCTTGACCTTGACTGGAAGGGAGGCGTGCGAGCGGAGTTCGGTGCGCAGGCTGACCGAGAGGCGTGCAAGCTGTCCTCCAATGCGCAGGCTCACTGGGAAGCGTGCGAGCTGTACGCTGTGCATGCTCACTGGGAAGCGAGCCCTTTGACTTCCATGGCCGCCCGCCTTCCTCTCCATTAATGGTGCCTGAGCCGCTGTTTAATACGGGCGGCCTTACTGTTCGCCTCCCATTCCCCTCCCTCCCGCAGACCTCCACCAACGCCATGGCGTAGAATGATCATCTACCACTAGTCTTCAAGTTTGGTGAAGTCGACTCCAAGCCGGAGGAGATAGAAAATATGGAGGAATGGGGCCTCATGGACATGGCCCAGAACGAGCTGGCCGCGGCGGTTGCTGCCCCCGCTCCCGTCCCAGCTCCCATCCCGCGCCCACGCCAGGGACCATCCCCGTAGCATTGACGGGCTGGTCGCCGACCACTATTGCAGAGCTGGAAGCTGCGGGCGTCAGCGAGGTCTCCACGGACCCGCGCGAGCTCGTGTACATGCCAGCGCCCGTGCCCGTGACCATGTGCGCCCCTCCACCCACCGTGGCGCCGGCCCCCGTGCGTTTGGCTGCACCCGCCGCACCTGTGCCCCTGCCCGCCCCTCCACCCACCGCGGCGCCGGTCCCCGTGCGTTTGGTTGTCCCTGCCGCGCCCGTGCCCGTGCGCGCGCCCCCCTCAGCGGCATGGGACGCTGCCATCGACCGCTACCTCTCAGTGGTGCTAGTTTCCATCCTCTCGCACCCCGCCCGTCGATCACGCGACGACATGATGTTTGATTTACAAGTGAAGAACATTTTGTGCTGCTTTGAAGACTTCAACAACGGCGTCCCGGAGGACGACAACGACAACGATGGCGCAGCACACCGCCTCCGCCGCCGCCAGAAATAGGATATGGTTATTTTGTATCTCGAATTCTCGATCATATGAATATAAATTTGCAGTGTGACTGAATGAAAGATATGGTTTGAACGAACTTGCGTTTTTCTCTCTTAATGTACAGACTTATCAAACGATTTTATTTTGAAAAAACGTCAATGGTTTTTAAATATAAAACACTCATCGCAAACATTTTAGTTAGAACACCCGTATGCAAGCCGACAGCTTCCCCAGGAAGCCAAGGGAAAATGTGTCGAGCAGGATTTTTGCAGCTCTTGATCGCAAATGTTTTAGTTAGAACACCCGTATGCAAACCGACAGCTTCCCCAGGAAGCCAAGAGAAAATGTGCCGAGCATGATTTCTGCAGCTCTTGATCGCAAACGTTTTAGATAGAACACCCGTATGCAAAGTGAGAGCTATGGGCTTCCCCCTTAAGTCGAGGGAAAATTCGCAGCGCAGGATTTGTGCATCCCTTCAACGCAAACGGTTGTTTTGGATGACCCGTGCGTAACCACGTACAAACAATTTGGTAAGATTTGCATCTGTCATATTGGGTATGTTGCCATTCGTAAAACTGGAAAGATTGGCATTTGTTGATCTAGTAACATTGCCATTTGTCAATCCTTGTAACACTGCGATTTGTCAAAATATGCAACTAAAAATCACTAGCACTATCTAATTTTTGCAACTAAAATCACTAGCATTGTTCATATGGACACCACTAGCAGGCATGAGTTGATGGACGCATATGCAAATGTACCATTGATTACATACAACAAGTCATCAACCCACAACGACAATGAGGATACATGTTGGATTATAGATCATTTCCAACAAAACATTCTAGTAAAGTAAAGTTTTTCTCACACAACAAATAATAAAGCGATGAAATGAACTTCAGCTCAACCACTCGTCGGCGTTGGAAACGCTTGCTTTGAACCAGAAGTGATTCTCTGGGAAGGGCCAGCTACTGTCAATCTCGAGACCAACGCAGGACTGATCATCCAGGCTGAACCAGCCTATTTCAGTACCCATATTGTGATAGCCACGGTAGGGAAGCATAGCAATGTCCGAGGTATAGATACAGTTGCTTCTCATAAATGGTAGTAACGTTGTGTCAACAGCAGCTGGATCTCCTTTCACCATCATTGGATAGTTTTGTCCAAGGAAGAGCGAGTTTTCTCCAAGACTATCAATACTGAACCAGGGAGAAGGTGTTGGCATTAGCACACTAGTATCCATCCCGAATACCCTGCAACGGATGTTGGAATAGGTCCAGAGAGTGCGACCATGCGGGACAACACTTGCTTCCTTACTAACATCAGCAGTGCCCTGTATACAGACAAGAAGAGGTGATCCATCGGAATAAGTTGCCAGGCGCCACTGAGTATATGGGTCCCGCTCCTCCTCATGCTCGTGATCATCACCATCGTCATCTCCCCCTTGGTTATAAATTTTTTCAAGTATAGGTGGTGGAATGTTCACAGGACCTTGGAAACACGAGAAGGTTAATTAGTAAAGGGAAACTAGCTAGCTAACCCGCATGCATGTGGATGAAACAATTATAATTATGCTGGAAGACAAACGTACCGAAACCATAAGGATTCCATGCAAAAATAGTGCCACGAGTGGTGGCAGCAAACACAAGACCCTCGTATTGAATTGCATCACAGTACTCATTCGTGTATAAAAATTGTTTTTTGAGCAATATCCATAGAGTCGTGGAAGCAAGGATGGCAACAAGCTTGTCAAAGATAGCAACAACTTCATAGTTCATGTAATTCCAAGAGTGGTTGGGAACTTGACAAATTGCTATCTTCCGTAGATGACAGTCACCATGATCGTATTTGAACGTACGTAGAATACCGGTGTGCTCAACTTCAGGGCAGTCTGAGATTTTTGGAAGTGGAACCCGGTGACGAGTGTACACATTCACAAGTTCCCACTTGCAGTTGTACCCAATATGAACAACCCAATCTCCATTTGCACCTGTCCAAGCCTTACGCTCAAGTGATGGCATCTTAACATCACACATATCATTATCAAGCGACATCAACTTGCACAAGGCAAGGCTTCCGTCGTCCCCGCGCCAGCGATCAGGGTCATGGCGAAGAAGATAGGGGAGATCAAACCGCTCCTGGACCCTTGGGTTGCTTGTAATGATGTTATTAGTTGAGTCGAGAATGGTCTTGAACGAACCTGCCATGCTAACCGAGGTGATGACGTCGCACCAATCAATGTAACATCCCAAAATTCTAAATTTTGGAATGTTATAATAAACAGATAGATTGGATTGATTGTTTGATTGATTGACTGAAAGTGAGTGAAATTCGAAACTTTATGAAAGTTAAATGAGAGGGAATAAAAGGACTTTCCCAAACTTTCTTTTTGCTTTTATGATCTCCATGAATTCAAATACTTTTCACCGCAAAACCCTGGAGAGAAGATGACATGACTTCTTCCATTTATTTAAATGACAAGGGGTGTTGAAAATATTTGAATTTCATTTGAAAACATTTCCAATTCTGAAACTTTATGCAACTCAATGATTTTCACGAGCGAAGATAAAAATGACTTCTTCAAAACATATGAAATATGAGTTGGGAGTTTCAAAGGATCAAATTCAAGTCCTTTTGGAAATTATTTTAATTTGGAGTTATTTGGGTTTTATTCAAATTATTTTTCTCCAAAAATAAAATATAAAGAAATTAGGGTAACATGATTCCCTACAACAGAAAATTGGAGAGAAATAAATTTGAAATCATTTTGGTATTTTTAAAATGATTTTTATTGGATTTTATTAAGGCAGTAGCACTGTTTGATTTATTTGAATTTTTGTGGTCGTTATTTGACTTTAAAAAAATGTTCATGTTGTAGAAATTTTTTTCTGAAAATTTTGATATATAATATGCCTATATAAAATTTTAATTTATTTTCTTTATCCGGTTTTCCTTCTGTTTCAATTTTAAAACAAAAACTATACATGCGGCCCATAGTTATTTACCGCCCACACGCGTAGCATAGTGGCAGCTGGCGCCTCATTTGTTTTTCCCTCTCCTAAATGGGCCAGGCCCAGCCATCCTTTTTATTTTTTTACTTAGGCAGATTTTTGTTAAAAAAAAACTGCTGCAGTGTACGCGTGCGCGCGCAGCCGGCCCGTGGTGCTTTTAGCCCATGCGTTCCCCGTTTATTTTATTTGTTCGTCTACGTTTAGTCCCACATTGCCTAGCCTTTAACCCCTAAATCTCTTTTCCACCTATAAATATAGACCCATAGAGCCTCCAAAAATTATCCATTGCGGGTTAAATCAATATTTTGGTTTGACTAGCTCAAAATATATTTCTCCTCTCCGGCGGGACTTTTGGAAGTTGTCTCCACACTCCGAAGTCGTCTTTTCTATACCTTATAAAGTTATATTTATTCGTTCTCTGTATTTACACGTTAGATCTAGAATTCTTTTATCCGTAGCTATTTTTTTTTCTTCTGTAAAACAGCTTGGCCGGTTTCATCCATTTTCTATACCTTTTTTGTTACGATCCCCTCTATCTAGTTAAACAACTTAAACATGTTTTTGAAAGTTTTAAAATTTGATTTCAAACAGATTTGTATTTGAACTTCTTTTGTTCATAACTTAAGTTTCGTAGCTCCGATTTAGTTGATTCTTTTTGCAAATCGAAGCTCTTGACCTAAACTTTCTGATAAGGCCAAATTCATATAATTTTGGTACTGTTAGAAATTGTTTTAGGTTGCAAGAGTTATTTGCTTGGTTTTGATGTTTCCCGAATCGTCTTCTTCGTTCTTCTCGATCTTTTGAGTGATTGCTTATGTGTGGTTACTACTGCTTGCTTACGATAGATTGACCGGAGTGTGACAAGTAGATCTATCAAGAGTTTTGAGTGCGAATCATCTTCATCAACATTGCAGGCAAGTTCACACTTTGATCATATCCCTTTCATACTCAGTTTTTATGCATTAGATTCAACCCTCAAACATTGCATGGTTAGGACCTAATTAAATTGTGGGTATTGGGAAGTAGTTGAGGTAGTACCTATTACCTGTTTTATTATCAAACCCTTGGGAGTTACTTCTACGTTTGCTTATATTGCTATGCTATGCTCGTAGACGTGGATTGGGTTTGAGTGAATTTTCCATGAGAGATGTGAGATTGTTAATTTAATGGTTTACTTAAGGTGGCAACTTAAACACACATCTGGGTGGATTGAGGTACCTGGGTATTCCAGGATTGCCTGTTTTTCTTTTGGACCGCCACCCAGGTTCAAAGGGATCATGAGATTATTCATGCTAGAAACTTCCGTGTGCAGCCACAAGCTATTATGGGCTCTAGCATAGTTGATTAAGTCGTGTGAACTCTTACAGTGGTAGACTAGCAGATGTAGGGGATGTAGGTGTACCGGTCTACCCATCGTAAGGTGCTAACGCTTCTAAAAGACTGTGTCTCGGTCATCCGTTTCTCAAACACCTTGTAGTGCGAGAAATCCAACGGAGGAGATCGAGTCTTGTGGGGAAAAGTGCACAAACCTCTGCAGAGTGTACAAACTAATCATGATTAGCCGTGTCCCCGGTTATGGACATCTTGAGTATCTAGTTCTTGGATTATCCCGTTGATCTCATCATGTTACTTTAATTAATATTGTTGGGTTAATGATGATACTTAATTGGGATTGAGATGCTGTCAACCATCTCAATGTTTCACAACCACCATGATAGTTAAATAAAATTTATTCCTTTGAAGTAGGGAAAAATTGGCTTTCGCAAAAACATTATAACCATAGAGCTTTTCCATCAGCCATATATGCATGTAGTGATAGCCTCTGTTCATCATTTCTCTATGGTGTGAATTTGCCAGCATATTCCATGTGTTGACCCGTTTTCGGGCTGCAACGTTTCTTGTTGCAGGATTCTTACGATGAGTAAGTGATACGTTAGGGTTACGATTTCTACACTCAACTTTGCCGTTGGTGTTGATAGGAATCCACAACCTTGTTACTTCCGCTATTTGGATTGAGGTAATAGTATTTACGTTACTTTATGCATGTGATTTACCTCTGTTATAAATCCTCGAGTACTGTGTGTGTCAGCATACCGATCCAGGGATGACACTTAAGCACAGAGACTTGATCCATTCGGGTCGGGTCGCTACAAGATGGTATCAGAGCACATGTTGACTGTAGGACGTGACCCTAGAAACTGGCAAGCCCATAGGAAGGATTTTCTCTAAAACTTTTCTTTTCAAAAGAATCTTGTACCTCTCTTCTCTTTTGAGTTAATTCAAATATTCCCTTTAGTGAGACTGTACCCCTTTTTCCCTTTGGACCACTCGAAGATTCGACTGATGAGACCACTTCAAGAAGTACAAGATATCGGACAACTAAGACCATTCGGAATAAAGAGGATCTTTACTGTGCATTATGATAATGGAAACTACAACGGTTGAAGATTCCGAAGACTGGGAGAATTTGAAGGCTCTGAAGAATTGCCAGATGTGTATGACCTAGGAAGGTTACCCTTATGGAACTTGGCAGACTATGGAAGCTGTCAATACTCGAGAGCAAGGTGTATCGGAGAAAGACCGAAACATGGAGAGTTAGAAACTCAAAGTTTTGTCAAGGAAACCCTAAGGCAGGAGATATCAACTATGGAATGATAGCTCATGGTAATGACAAGAGCAGAAACACGGATACCCATGAGGTTATCGCCCGCTTATGATATTGTCACCGTGTTGAGTTAAGTATGCATATGCATGGAAGGATTGGATGGTAGAAGGCTGATGGAGCACCTATCAGCAAGATGAAGTTTTAACTTTAGACCGGTGTATCACCAGGATCCGGAGTATTACATCAAGAAGTTTAGGATGGACCTGCAGGAAGCTGTATTTGACAAAGAAGTGTTTCGTGAAGAACTCAGAACCCAGAAACTGAAAGTAGCCAAGCTGGGAAAGCAAAACCTCGAGATAACGGAGACTCGTCAGGAACTGAAGGACAGTAGGATCATGGTTCATGTCAAGGATGTTGAGACCCAGAAGTTGGAGCGCAACTCCAGAAATATTAAAGGACGTCACGAGAGACTTCGCGTCAACAGAGATGATTTGGCAAAAGAACTTGAGAAGGACAAGCATGATTGCAAGAAGCCATCGGAGACATGAACAAGACTTGAAGAGTTTGGCGACGTTGAAGATATATTGACCTTTAGAAGACCAAACCCCTGTTATACCTACGTTAGATGCGACGTTTGTGAGCTGTCATTTGTTTGTTGTTTTTCCAACAGCCACAAAAAAAATCTGTCTTTTCAAAACTATTGTTTGTATTGTGTGCATCCCTCTCGACCTCTCTTATCTCACCCCAAACCCATGGACCCAATAGAGGATGAATGGAGATGAGCTTGTATTTTCTGGACCGATGAGTCAATTGGAGACGGACCGATGGATTCAGAACATGGAGGATCACATGAAGAATAACCCTATAGTCGGAAAGGATATGACCCGGCATGCTCTTCAATGTTTGAAAGAGGTGCTGCTACTTGGTGGAGGATGTACCAAACCATCAATGGATGGCAAGGAGTAACCACTTGGAAAGAATTACGGTGGACTCTACAAAGATCTCGTCTTGTGTCCCAGAAATTGAGGCCTTATGGAAAGGATATGAAGAAACCTTGTGCATACAAGCCTTGTGGAGAAATAGGACACAACCATAAGGAACACAAGGATGAATGCCCTAATTGTGAAGGAAGTCACCCAGTTGAAGAATGCCCAACTAGGCAGATCACTTGTTTCTTGTGTGAAGGGACTACCCACTACCCTGCTCAGTGTCACATCTACCCCATGGTACAAAGGACCATCCAGCAGAAGAAGAACCAATGAAAAGAGCCCTCATGGAAATTTTAGAGGAATCTGTGATGAAGGAAGAGGTGGAGGACACACCCAAAGAAGAACCAATTAAACCCTGCACCAAGTCATGCTATCCATGTGGAGAAGAAGGGCACATCTCCCAAAATTGTCTGAATGGGGATTTAGTAGAATTCCCGACAGAGGAAGTAGAGTATGACCCACAGGAAATAGAAGCTCTGATTGGAACAGAAAAGTCCAGGAAGAGAAGTAGATTGGATCCCAGGAACAACCCAATTTCTACAAAGAGAGACCTGAGTCATATCACATGTTTCAGGTGCAAAAATTCAGGACACTACCACAGTGATTGCCCAAAAGGAAAGATGAGGACCCCAGGAGGCTATATAATCACAAGGAAACCCCGAGATATGTCAGAAGTAATATGTTTCCGTTGTGATGAAGCAGGGCACTTTGCCAGAGAATGCCCCAAGGAGACGGAGACTTGAGACAAATAGTTGAGTGCAACGAGAAGTATAGTAGTAGTAGTGTGGACATTTCTTTTATTAGTGAGGTGTCGGATTGAGGCATGTAATGGAATGCAGGAGATTGTAATAATTGGAGAATCAATAAAGTTAGCATCATTGGTATTGATTTGGATTTTATGAGTTGTTACTCTATGAAGAAAGATTTTGACCATTTTCGAGGATATGAGAAATATGGTCTACGGAAGATTGTGCATTTTAAAGGTGGTAGTACCCTGTGAGGAAACTTGACCCTTGGAAAAGGTAATGATATTCCACGAAGTGGATTTAGAACAAAATAAGTATGAGTTTTATCTCGATATGTTGGATACCCCAAGAAAATGAGGCTATGGAGTATTATTGAATGTAAAGTAGGTAGTCTATGAAATTGGAGATGGAGCATGTCTACGTGTGTTCCCTCTGCTAGGAGTTAAACTATTTGGAGTTAAGGGAAAGTTAGCCCCGAGATTTGTAGGACCATACCGAGTTTTGGAGCGTATGGGAAAAGTGGCCAACAAGCTGGAGTCACCCGAAGGACTGTCAAGAGTTCATGATGTGTTTCATGTTTCCCAGTTGAAGAAGTGCCATGCAGAGATGGCCAAGATTCCCCTGTAAGGACGCTTGACCCTGGAAAGGATAATGATGTTCCACGAAGTGGAGTATGGACTTCATAAGTATAAGTTTTTTTTATCTCGGTATGTGGGATATCCACCGAGGATGAGGAGATGAATTACTATTGGATATAAAGGAGGTATGATGTTGGAAATATGGATCAATGGAATTCCATGATGAGTCTGAGTAATCATGTCCTAGTTTGGTGCCAATAGAAGGAAGGAAGACAGTACAATTGGATGGATTTAAGAATACCAGGAAGTTGGATGTTGGATTAAGGATCAGTTTCCCCGATGATGAGTTCAAGGTTTACCAGTGATGAGATGGGCCATAACCCACAGGCCCCAGGACCTGCCAAGAAGCAAGCACATTCTTGCTAAAGGAAAAACCCTGGAAGAAGTTACGATTTTATCGACAAACGATCTTATAGGAGTTACGCAAAAACCTGAGAGTTGTGAAGGAACGATAGATGTTTGTTTGGCTTGCAGAATCCATGGATTTAATCGAACTTGGTTCGTCGACAAGAGAAATTCTGCAATGCTTGCGAGGATGACCGAGTGTTAGAATGCGAGATTCGCTAAACCATATACAAGGTAATGATTTGGGTGCGGGATGGATTGATCACCATACCGACTTACTCTTATTATTCGCTTTGCTATACGGGATGGTAAATCTGAGTGACCTACCTATAGTAGAGAGACGACGGTATTAAACCTTGTTTAAACCTTAGAATAGTGTAAGTATTTTTTCCCCTTGTACAAGGCAGCTCTTGCCAATCGTAGGTTATACGGTGAGGATCAACCAGACCCATTTCCTGCAGGAGAAACCATAAATTGTTGACCACCAGGAGATGTCGATAGTTGTTTAGTATTGGCGCCTGACCCGACAGCTAAGAAGACCCAGTAATGGAATAACCTTACCAAGATGGAATGGACAGAAGGATTGAGGAAAAGGTTATGCCACCACCGGAAGAGCCAGAGAGAAGGAATTTTTTCGAGAATCTGAGAAGACTGACACTGTCAACAACAAGGATGGAGTATACGAGTTTTGGTGGAACCATAACAATGTTTCTAAGGGTGGTAGCACCCCAGACCCCTGAGATGATCGATGGATTTTGAGGAGACCCCCAAACCCTAACCTATTTCTTTCTAGCCTCTCTGAATCTCGAGGACGAGATTCATTTTAAGGGTGGTAGGTTTGTAACATCCCAAAATTCTAAATTTTGGAATGTTATAATAAACAGATAGATTGGATTGATTGTTTGATTGATTGACTGAAAGTGAGTGAAATTCGAAACTTTATGAAAGTTAAATGAGAGGGAATAAAAGGACTTTCCCAAACTTTCTTTTTGCTTTTATGATCTCCATGAATTCAAATACTTTTCACCGCAAAACCCTGGAGAGAAGATGACATGACTTCTTCCATTTATTTAAATGACAAGGGGTGTTGAAAATATTTGAATTTCATTTGAAAACATTTCCAATTCTGAAACTTTATGCAACTCAATGATTTTCACGAGCGAAGATAAAAATGACTTCTTCAAAACATATGAAATATGAGTTGGGAGTTTCAAAGGATCAAATTCAAGTCCTTTTGGAAATTATTTTAATTTGGAGTTATTTGGGTTTTATTCAAATTATTTTTCTCCAAAAATAAAATATAAAGAAATTAGGGTAACATGATTCCCTACAACAGAAAATTGGAGAGAAATAAATTTGAAATCATTTTGGTATTTTTAAAATGATTTTTATTGGATTTTATTAAGGCAGTAGCACTGTTTGATTTATTTGAATTTTTGTGGTCCTTATTTGACTTTACAAAAATGTTCATGTTGTAGAAAATCTTTTTCTGAAAACTTTGATATATAATATGCCTATATAAAATTTTAATTTATTTTCTTTATCCGGTTTTCCTTCTGTTTCAATTTTAAAACAAAAACTATACATGCGGCCCATAGTTATTTACCGCCCACACGCGTAGCATAGTGGCAGCGGGCGCCTCATTTGTTTTTCCCTCTCCTAAATGGGCCAGGCCCAGCCATCCTTTTTATTTTTTTACTTAGGCCGATTTTTGTTAAAAAGAAAAACTGCTGCAGTGTACGCGTGCGCGCGCAGCCGGCCCGTGGTGCTTTTAGCGCATGCGTTCCCCGTTTATTTTATTTGTTCGTCTCTTTTTCACCTATAAATATAGACCCATAGAGCCTTCAAAAATTATCCATTGCGGGTTAAATTAATATTTTGGTTTGACTAGCTAAAAATATATTTTTCCTCTCCAGCGGGACTTTTGGAAGTTGTCTCCATACTCCGAAGTCGTCTTTTCTATACCTTATAAAGGTATATTTATTCGTTCTCTGTATTTATACGTTAAATCTAGAATTCTTTTATCCGTAGCTATTTTTCTTCTTCTTTAAAACAGCTTAACCCTGATTTTTCAAATAGCCATAACTTTTTACTCGTTCATCCAAATTAGATGAAACCAGCGTCTATAGTTTCGTCTTGTTTTCACCTATCCGGTGAACCTGTCACATCAATTTTTTTTAATTTTCAAATTTCGAAATTTGTTTCATAGTCAAATTTCTTTTGATCATATCTTTTTATCCGTACCTCCGTTTTCGATGAAACCAACGCCCACTTTTTTGTTACGATCCCCTCTATCTAGTTAAACAACTTAAACATGTTTTTGAAAGTTTTAAAATTTGATTTCAAACAGATTTGTATTTGAACTTCTTTTGTTCATAACTTAAGTTTCGTAGCTCCGATTTAGTTGATTCTTTTTGCAAATCGAAGCTCTTGACCTAAACTTTCTGATAAGGCCAAATTCACATAATTTTGGTACTGTTAGAAATTGTTTTATGTTGCAAGAGTTATTTGCTTGGTTTTGATGTTTCTCGAATCGTCTTCTTCGTTCTTCTCGATCTTTTGAGTGATTGCTTATGTGTGGTTACTACTGCTTGCTTACGATAGATTGTCCGGAGTGTGACGAGTAGATCTATCAAGAGTTTTGAGTGCGAATCATCTTCATCAACATTGCAGGCAAGTTCACACTTTGATCATATCCCTTTCATACCCAGTTTTTATGCATTAGATTCAACCCTCAAACATTGCATGGTTAGCACCTAATTAAATTGTGGGTATTGGGAAGTAGTTGAGGTAGTACCTATTACCTGTTTTATTATCAAACCCTTGGGAGTTACTTCTACATTTGCTTATATTGCTATGCTATGCTCGTAGACGTGGATTGGGTTTGAGTGAATTTTCCATGAGAGATGTGAGATTGTTAATTTAATGGTTTACTTAAGGTGGCAACTTAAACACACATCTGGGTGGATTGAGGTACCTGGGTATTCCAGGATTGCCTGTTTTTCTTTTGGACCGCCACCCAGGTTCAAAGGGATCATGAGATTATTCATGCTAGAAACTTCCGTGTGCAGCCACAAACTATTATGGGCTCTAGCATAGTTGATTAAGTCGTGTGAACTCTTACAGTGGTAGACTAGCAGATGTAGGGGATGTAGGTGTACCGGTCTACCCATCGTAAGGTGCTAACGCTTCTAAAAGACTGTGTCTCGGTCATCCGTTTCTCAAACACCTTGTAGTGCGAGAAATCCAACGGAGGAGATCGAGTCTTGTGGGGAAAAGTGCACAAACCTCTGCAGAGTGTACAAACTAATCATGATTAGCCGTGTCCCCGGTTATGGACATCTTGAGTATCTAGTTCTTGGATTATCCCGTTGATCTCATCATGTTACTTTAATTAATATTGTTGGGTTAATGATGATACTTAATTGGGATTGAGATGCTGTCAACCATCTCAATGTTTCACAACCACCATGATAGTTAAATAAAATTTATTCCTTTGAAGTAGGGAAAAATTGGCTTTTCGCAAAAACATTATAACCATAGAGCTTTTCCACCAGCCATATATGCATGTAGTGATAGCCTCTGTTCATCATTTCTCTATGGTGTGAATTTGCCAGCATGTTCCATGTGCTGACCCGTTTTCGGGCTGCAACGTTTCTTGTTGCAGGATTCTTACGACGAGTAAGTGATACGTTAGGGTTACGATTTCTGCACTCAACTTTGCCGTTGGTGTTGATGGGAATCCACAACCTTGTTACTTCCGCTATTTGGATTGAGGTAATAGTATTTACGTTACTTTATGCATGTGATTTACCTCTGTTATAAATCCTCGAGTACTGTGTGTGTCAGCATACCGATCCAGGGATGACACTTAAGCACAGAGACTTGATCCATTCGGGTCGGGTCGCTACAATCAATGAGTTCCTCCACCACGTCATCTTTCAGATTGAGGCAAGAATAACGGGGTCGTTTCCGGCATGTTCCCTCCATGGAGAAGACAATCGAACAATGGCAGAAGGAAAGGGTGAAGGCAAATGGAGGGAGGAAGAGCGTGTGACAGGAGTTCCAAATCGAGAGGGAAAGGCGAAGAGGCGGCGGACGGTTGCCACGGTACAAGAAGAGGCTAGTGGGGAGCGAACGGTTGCCACAGAGGTCACACACTGACGACAAGGCCGAGTGAACCGCATGCCATATATCGCACACACCTTGATCTGGCTGACCTTTTCTTTTGTGTTTCCTAATCACAAACAGTTCATTCGAGTGAACCGTATGCTGTATATCGCACACGCCTTCATCTGGCTGCCCGTTTCTTTTGTGTTGCCTCATCGCAAACAGTTAATTGAACTGAACCTTATGCCCTGCATCGCACACACAACTAAAATCTGAACCGTGTTTGATGCATCCGTCATCGCAATGTTTTGCACCCTTTTGACGGGTTTTTTACACCACCGTTTGTGATTATTGCATCGCACACATTTTCATCGAAGGGTCTCTGATCGTACTGTCGCGTTAGCAGCATCCTGCAGTAGTGGTTTATTATTCATGCTAGAATTGTATTAACAAGAAACTTGATACATGTGTGATACATAGGCAAAACAGAGTGTCCCTAGTAAGCCTCTACTAGACTAGCTTGTTAATCAAAGATGGTTAAGTTTCCTAGCCATAGACATGTGTTGTCATTTGATGAACGGAATCACATCATTAGGAGAATGATGTGATGGACAAGACCCATCCGTTAGCTTAACATAATGATCGTTAAGTTTCATTGCTATTGCTTTGTTCATGACGTATACATATTCCTTTGACTATGAGATTATGCAACTCCCGGATACCGGATGAATAACTTGTGTGCTATCAAACATCACAACGTAACTGGGTGATTGTAAAGATGCTCTACAGGTATCTCCGAAGGTGTTTGTTGGGTTGGCATAGATCAAGATTAGGATTTGTCACTCTGAGTATCGGAGAGGTATCTCTGGGCCCTCTCGGTAATGCACATCATGATAAGCCTTGCAAGCAATGTGACTAATGAGTTAGTTATGGGATGATGCATTACGGAACGAGTAAAGAGACTTGCCGGTAACGAGATTGAACTAGGTATGAAGATACCGACTATCAAATCTCGGGCAAGGAACATAGCGATGATAAAGGGAATAACGTATGTTGTCATTACAGTTTGACCGATAAAGATCTTCGTAGAATATGTAGGAACCAATATGAGCATCCAGGCTCCGCTGTTGGTTATTGACCGGAGAGGTGTCTCGGTCATGTCTACATAGTTCTCGAACCCGTAGGGTCCGCACGCTTAACGTTCGATGACGATTTGTATTATATGAGTTATGTGATTTGGTGACCGAATATTGTTCGGAGTCCTGAATGAGATCACGGACATGCCGAGGAGTCTCGAAATGGTTGATAGGTAAAGATTGATATATTGGATGATAGTATTCGGACACCGGAAGTGTTCCGGAGTGTATCAGGTACATATCGGAGTACCGAGGGGTACCGGAACCCCCCGGGGGAAGATATGGGCCATAGGAGGGAGGCACACCAGCCCACAAAGCGGTGGCACGCCCCCCACAGGTAAGGAGGCCGAATTGGACTAGGGGAGGGGCGGCGCTGCTCTTTCCTTCTGCCCCTCTCTCTCTCTCTTTCCCCCTTTCCCCCTCCGGTAAAAGGAAGGGGGGGGGGCGAATCCAACTAGGAGCCCAAGTAGGATTCCTCCTACTTGGGCGCACCTAGGGCCGACCTCCTCCCCCTCCCTCCTTTATATACGTGGGGAGGGGGCGCCTACAACACACATCAATTGTTCCAAGCCGTGTGCGATGCCCCCTCCACAGTTTACGCCTCCGGTCATATTCTCGCAGTGCTTAGGCGAAGCCCTGCGCGGATCACATCACTATGCGTTAGCGATAGTTGTAGAAGCAATAGTTGGCGAGACGAAAACGACGCTACGATGGAGATGAAGGTGTCAAGCCAGTGACGATGGAGATCATGACAGTGCTTTGGAGATGGAGATCAAAGGCACAATATGATGATGGCCATATCATGTCACATATTTTGATTGCATGTGATGTTTATCTTTTATGCATCTTATTTTGCTTTGTACGCCGGTAGCATTATAAGATGATCCCTCACTAAAATTTCAAGGTATAAGTGTTCTCCGTGAGTATGCACCGTTGCGACAGTTCGTTGTGCCGAGACCACGTGATGATCGGGTGTGATAAGCTCTACGTTCACATACAATGGGTGCAAGACAGTTTTGCACATGCGGAATACTCGGGTTAAACTTGACAAGCCTAGCATGTACAGACATGGCCTCGGAACACTGGAGACGGAAAGGTCGAACGTGAATCATATAGTAGATATGATCAACATAGAGATGTTCACCATTGAAAACTACTCCATCTCACTGATGATCGGACATGGTTTAGTTGATATGGATCACGTGATCATTTAGATGACTCGAGGAATGTCTATCTAAGTGGGAGTTCTTAAATAATATGATTAACTGAACTGAATTTATCATGAACCTAGTCCTGATAGTTTTTGCATATCTATGTTGTAGATCAATGGCCCGTGCTACCGTTCCCTTGAATTTTAATGCGTTCCTAGAGAAAGCTAAGTTGAAAGATGATGGTAGCAACTACACGGACTGGGTCCGTAACTTGAGGATTATCCTCATTGCTGCACAGAAGAATTGTGTCCTTGATGCACCGCTAGGTGACAAGCCCCCTCCTGCTAATGTAGACGCTTTGAACGTGTGGCAGACGCGGTCTGATGACTACTCTATAGTTCAGTGTGCCATGCTCTACGGCTTAGAATCGGGACTTCAAAGACGTTTTGAACGTCATGAACCATATGAGATGTTCCAGGAGTTGAAGTTAATATTTCAAGCAAATGCCCGAGTTGAGAGATATGAAGTCTCCAACAAATTCTATAGCTGCAAGATGGAGGAAAATAGTTCTGTCAATGAACACATACTCAGAATGCCTGGGTATCATAACCACTTGACTCAGCTGGGAGTTAATCTTCCGGATGATAGTGTTATTGACAGAGTTCTTCAATCACTGCCACCAAGCTACAAAGGCTTCGTGATGAACTATAATATGCAAGGGATGGATAATACAATTCCCGAGCTCTTCGCTATGCTCAAAGCTGCGGAGGTAGAAATCAAGAAAGAGCATCAAGTGTTGATGGTTAACAAGACCACTAGTTTCAAGAAAAAGGGCAAGGGAAAGAAGGGGAACTTCAAGAAGAATGGCAAGCAAGTTGTCACTCCCGGGAAGAAGCCCAAGTCTGGACCCAAGCCTGAAACGGAGTGCTTCTACTTCAAAGGGGTCACTCGAAGCGGAACTGCCCCAAGTATTTGGCGGATAAGAAGGATGGCAAAGTGTACAAAGGTATATTTGATATACATGTTATTGATGTGTACCTTACTGATGCTCGTCGTAGCGCCTGGGTATTTGATACTGGTTCTGTTGCTCATATTTGCAACTCGAAATAGGGGCTACAGATTAAAGAAGATTGGCTAAGGACAAGGTGACGATGCGCGCCGGGAATGGTTCCAAGGTCGATGTGATCGCCGTCGGCATGCTACCTTTACATCTACCTTCGGGATTAGTTTTAGACCTGAATAATTGTTATTTGGTGCCAGCGTTGATCATGAACATTATATCTGGATCTTGTTTGATGCAAGACGGTTATTCATTTAAATCATAGAATAATGGTTGTTCTATTTATATGAGTAATTGATACGTCTCCATCGTATCTACTTTTCCAAACACTTTTGCCCTTGTTTTGGACTCTAACTTGCATGATTTGAATGGAACTAACCCGGATTGATGCTGTTTTCAGCAGAATTGCCATGGTGTTATTTTTGTGCAGAAATAAAAGTTCTCGGAATGACCTGAAACTTCACAGAGAATATTTTTGGAATAAATAAAGAATACTGGCGAAAGAATCAACACCAGGGGGCCCACACCTTGTCCACGAGGGTGGAGGGCGCGCCCCCTGCCTCGTGGGCCCCCTGAGGCTCCACCGACCTCAACTCCAACTCTATATATTCACGTTCGGGGAGAAAAAAATCAGAGAGAAGGATTCATCGTGTTTTACGATACGGAGCCACCGCCAAGCCCTAATCTCTCTCGGGAGGGCTGATCTGGAGTCCGTTCGGGGCTCCGGAGAGGGGAATCCGTCGCCGTCGTCATCATCAACCATCCTCCATCACCAATTTCATGATGCTCACCGCCGTGCGTGAGTAATTCCACCGTAGGCTTGCTGGACGGTGATGGGTTGGATGAGATTTACCATGTAATCAAGTTAGTTTTGTTAGGGTTTGATCCCTAGTATCCATTATGTTCTGAGATTGATGTTGCTATGACTTTGCTATGCTTAATGCTTGTCACTAGGGCCCGAGTGCCATGATTTCAGATCTGAACCTATTATGTTTTCATGAATATATGTGAGTTCTTGATCCTATTTGCAAGTCAATAGTCACCTACTATGTGTTATGATCCGGTAACCCCGAAGTGACAATAATCGGGACCACTCCCGGTGATGACCGTAGTTTGAGGAGTTCATGTATTCACTAAGTGCTAATGCTTTGGTCCGGTACTCTATTAAAAGGAGGCCTTAACATCCCTTAGTTTCCAATAGGACCCCACTGCCACGGGAGGGTAGGACAAAAGATGTCATGCAAGTTCTTTTCCATAAGCACGTATGACTATATTCGGAATACATGCCTACATTACATTGAAGAACTAGAGCTAGTTCTGTGTCACCCTATGTTATAACTATTGCATGAGGAATCGCATCCAACATAATTATCAATCACTGATCCAATGCCTACGAGCTTTTCACATATTGATCTTTGCTTAGTTACTTTTCCGTTGCCACTGTTACAATTACTACAAAACTGCTACTGTTACTTTTGCCACCGTTACTGTTACTTCCATACTACTTTTCTACTACATACTTTGCTGCAGATATTAAGTCTTCCAGGTGTGGTTGAATTGACAACTCAGCTGCTAATACTTGAGAATATTCTTTGGCTCCCCTTGTGTTGAATCAATAAATTTGGGTTGAATACTCTACCCTCGAAAACTGTTGCGATCCCCTATACTTGTGGGTTATCGGTAATATCTTTTATGGTCATGCACCCTTGAAGAGTGGTCTATTTTTGTTGAATCTCGATCGTGGTGATACACATATTCATAATATTCATGCCAAAAGATGCAAAGTTGATAATGATAGTGCAACATATTTGTGGCACTGCCGTTTAGGTCATATTGGTGTAAAGCGCATGAAGAAACTCCATGCAGATGGACTTTTGGAATCACTTGATTATGAATCATTTGATGCTTGCGAACCATGCCTCATGGGCAAGATGACTAAGACTCCGTTCTCCGGAACAATGGAGCGAGCCACTGACTTATTGGAAATAATACATACCGATGTATGCGGTCCGATGAGTGTTGAGGCTCGCGGCGAGTATCGTTATTTTCTAACCTTCACAGATGATTTGAGAAGATATGGGTATATCTACCTAATGAAACACAAGTTTGAAACATTTGAAAAGTTCGAAGAATTTCAGAGTGAAGTGGAGAATCATCGTAACAAGAAATAAAGTTTCTACGATCTGATCACGGAGGCGAATATTTGAGTTACGAGTTTGGCCTTCATTTAAAACAATGTGGAATAGTTTCACAACTCACGCCACCTGGAACACCACAGCGTAATGGTCTGTCTGAATGTCGTAACCGTACTTTATTGGATATGGTGCGATCTATGATGTCTCTTACCGATTTACCACTATCGTTTTGGGGTTATGCATTAGAGACAGCCACATTCACGTTAAATAGGGCACCATCTAAATCCGTTGAGACGACACCGTATGAACTGTGGTTTGGCAAGAAACCTAAGCTGTCGTTTCTTAAAGCTTGGGGTTGCGATGCTTATGTGAAAAAGCTTCAGCCTGATAAGCTCGAACCCAAATCGGTGAAGTGCATCTTCATAGGATACCCAAAAGAAACTATTGGGTACACCTTCTATCACAGATCCGAAGGCAAGATCTTTGTTGCTAAGAATGGATCCTTTCTAGAGAAGGAGTTTCTCTCGAAAGAAGTGAGTGGGAGGAAAGTAGAACTTGATGAGGTAATTGTACCTTCTCTCGAATTGGAGAGTATCTCATCACAGAAAACTGTTCCCGTGATGCCTACACCAACTAGTGAGGAAGCTAATGATAATGATCATGAAAGTTCGGATCAAGTTACTATCAAACCTCGTAGGTCAACCAGAGCACGTTCCGCACCAGAGTGGTATGGTAATCCTGTTCTGGAAGTCATGTTACTAGACCATGACAAACCTACGAACTATGAGGAAGCGATGATGAGCCCAGATTCCGCGAAATGGCTTGAGGCCATGAAATCTGAGATGGGATCCATGTATGAGAACAAAGTATGGACTTTGGTTGACTTGCCCGATGATCGGCAAGCCATAGAGAATAGATGGATCTTTAAGAAGAAGACTAACGCTGATGATAATGTTACTGTCTACAAAGCTCGACTTGTTGTGAAAGGTTTTCGACAAGTTCAAGGAGTTGACTATGATGAGACCTTCTCACCCATAGCGATGCTTAAGTCTGTCCGAATCATGTTAGCAATTGCCGCATTTTATGATTATGAAATCTGGCAAATGGACGTCAAAACTGCATTCCTTAATGGATTTCTTAAAGAAGAGTTGTATATGATGCAACCAGAAGGTTTTGTCGATCATAAAGGTGCTAACAAAGTGTGCAAGCTCCAGCGATCCATTTATGGACTGGTGCAAGCATCTCGGAGTTGGAATAGACGCTTTGATGAGGTGATCAAAGCATATGGTTTTATATAGATATACGCTTTGATGAGGTGATCAAAGCATATGGTTTTATACAGACTTTTGGAGAAGCATGTATTTACAAGAAAGTGAGTGGGAGCTTTGTAGCATTTCTAATATTATATGTGGATGATATATTGTTGATTGGAAATGATATAGAATTTCTGGATAGCATAAAAGGATACTTGAATAAGAGTTTTTCAATAAAAGACCTTGGTGAAGCTGCTTATATATTAGGCATCAAGATCTATAGAGATAGATCAAGACGCTTAATTGGACTTTCACAAAGCACATACCTTGATAAAGTTTTGAAGAAGTTAAAAATGGATCATTCAAAGAAATAGTTCTTGCCTGTGTTACAAGGTGTGAAGTTGAGTCAGACTCAATGCCCGACCCCTGCAGAAGATAGAGAGAAAATGAAAGTCATTCCCTATGCCTCAGCCATAGGTTCTATCATGTATGCAATACTGTGTACCAGACCTGATGTGTGCCTTGCTATAAGTCTAGCAGGGAGGTACCAAAGTAATCCAGTGTAACGCCCACGATGCGGCTATATCTCCCACGTGTCGAGGCACGACTTAGAGGCATAACCGCATTGTGGTTTTGTCGCAAGAAGGGTCATCTTCACACAATCCCATGTAATGAACAAGAATGGGATAAAGAGTTGGCTTACAATCGCCACTTCACACAATACATAAATATAATCCATACATCATCCAAAATACACACATAGACCAACTACGGTCAAGATCCAAATGAATAAGATAACCCCAAATGCTAGATCCCCGATCGTCCCAACTGGGCTCCACTACTGATCGTCAGGAAAAGACACATAGTAACGACCACGTCCCTCATCGAACTCCCACTTGAGATCGATCCCATCATCTGCACTGGCATCGTCGGCACCTGCAACTGTTTTGGTAGAATCTGTGAGTCACGAGGACTCAGCAATCTCACACCCACGAGATCAAGACTATTTAAGCTTGTAGGAAAGGATGGTGTAATGAGGTGGAGCTGCAGCAGGCAATAAGCATATATGGTGGCTAACATACGCAAAAGAGAGCGAGAAGAGAAGCAACGGAACGGTCGTCAACTAGCAATGACCAAGAAGTGATCCTGAACTCCTACTTACGTCATTCATAACTCAGACCGTGTTCACTTCCCGGACTCTGCCGAGAAGAGACCATCACGGCTACACACACAGTTGATGTATTTTAATTGGGTCAAGTGACAAGTTTTCTACAACCGGACATTAACAAATTCCCATCTGCCTCATAACCGCGGGCACGGCTTTCGAAAGATAATACCCTGCAGGGGTGTCCCAACTTAGCCCATCATAAGCTCTCACGGTCAACGAAGGATAAACCTTCTCCCGGAAAGACCCGATCAGTCTCGGAATCCCGGTCTACAAGACATTTCGACATTGGTAAAACAAGACCAGTAAAGCCGCCCGATGCGCCGACAAATCCCGATAGGAGCTGCACATATCTCGTTCTCAGGGCACACCGGATGAGGCATCCTACGAGTAAAACCAGACCTCGAGTTTCCAAGAGGGGGCCCCGCAGTCTACTCAGTTCGGACCAACACTCGAAGGAGCACTGGCCCGGCGGGGTTAAAATAAGATGTCCCTCGGGCTCGCGAGAACCCGGGGGGAAAGGCTTAGGTGGCAAAAGGTAAAACCAAAGTTGGGCCTTGCTGGAGGAGTTTTATTCAAGGCGAATTGTCAAGGGGGTCCCATAAATCACCCGACCGCGTAAGGAACGCTAACTCAAGGAACATAATACCGGTATGACAGCAACTAGGGCGGCAAGAGTGGAACAAAACACCAGGCATAAGGCCGAGCCTTCCACCCTTTACCAAATATATATAGGTGCATTAATATAAATAAGAGATATTGTGATATCCCAACATATCCATGTTCCAACATGGAACCAACATCAACTTCACCTGCAACTAGCAACGCTATAAGAAGGGCTGAGCAAAAGCGGTAACTTAGCCAAACAACGGTTTGCTAGGAAAAGATGGTTAGAGGCTGACATGGCAATATGGGAGGCATGATATAGCAAGTGGTAGGTAGCGCAGCATGGCAATAGAGCGAACAACTAGCAAAGCAAAGATAGAAGTGATTTCGAGGGGTGGTCATCTTGCCTGCAAGGTTCTCAGAGTTGTCGAAAGCTTGATCCTTGTAAGCGTACTCAACAGGTTCCTCATTCACGAACTCGTCTCCCGGCTCTACCCAAGACAAGAACACAAGCAACGGAACCACAATCAATCATGAGAAATGCACGAGCAACATGATGCAGAACATCTATGATATGCAAAATATGATATGCGGTGCGTATGCATGCTCCGGGAGGAAAATAATGAACAAGGCAGTAACTTGGCAAACCAAGCATGCCACTGGAAAGATGAGATGATTTCGGTCGAAATCGATATAAAGATCACCGGAAACGGATGCACGGTTTGCAAATGGCAAGCAAAACAAGAATGACACGAATCTCCGATTAACAGCAAGATAGCACTTAGAATGCAACAAGTAACAACGCTACAGCACTCCAACGTAGCAAAAAAGCATATGACAGTAATCTACAGGAGATGCTTGACAAAAGATGAACACTGAGCTACGGCTAGATCACAACATAACAAGGTCAAACAAGCATGGAAAAAGTGCAAAAGATAACAGGTTCACAGACTTGGTGAAATTACTGGACATGGCAGAAAACAGCATCAGGTAGCAATGTTCAGAGCACGAAAAAGACATGCTACAGGAACTTAACATGGCAAAAAAATGCATGGAAGTGTTCTACTAAAAGCATATGACAAAAGTCCCTTACTGACCATAAGCCAAAAAGGACAAGAAGATATGATGGCAACCTTGTAAACATAGCAAGTTTCGTTAACAGGTTTCAGACTTCAGAAAACAGAGCATGGCAGAAATAATGATATGAAGGCATCTTTGTGAGCTTGATGCACTCACCACAAAGCAATGCATGACAAAACAAGTATACCTACAGCAAGATGGCATGTTTATAAATCTATCCAAGGCAAGATCAAGTACATAGCATGTATGGATCAACTACAATAAGCTTGGCAAAATTGAATAACACGTAAACAATCTGCCAGAAATATTTTATAGCAAAAGTAGAGCAAGATTGAGTCATGCTATGGGACTCCATAATTGCAAACAAGGGCAGGAATGGATCAATTACAACAATATCTACAAAACATCCTTACTAAACATCTCCAAAGTATGCATGAATCTCTCTGTAGCATCAAGTTTACATGGCAACAAAATAACAGTAGACAAAGACAGTATCCAAGTCCCTGAAATCAGAAACATTACGGGGCCTAGTTTGCATGCTTGTGCTAGTCACCACAGAGATCACAAAAATACATGGCATACACCCTTGGAAAGATGCATGGCATAAAACAAAACACATGTAGAGCTCATGCCCATAAGATGCACAGATTAAAAGATACAAAAATAACAAATCTCCAAGTTCTGCTAAGAACCAGTAGATAACAGCAACTAGCACTCTTGCACCAGATATTTGGACATCAAGATGGCCTCCAATGAACATGGTGCAATTGAACAAAATGTAGAGCATCATGAGACGAACAATTGGACATATTACATGCGCGAAACGGAGCTATATGCAGAGAGTTATGCCATGATGAACAGGGGCACATGCTGAGAAAAATAATGACAGGAAAAATTCGGGGTGGTCTCGGGGTCAACCTTAGGGTTTGACCCGATCCAGATCGGGCTAGGGTTCCTCGAGGCGGGACTCGCCGGCGACGGGAGAGGAAGGGGCGGCGCCGGCCGGGGAAGGGGAGGCCGGGGCTCGGGCTCGGACGTCGAGGAGGCGGCGACGGCGGTGAGCTGCGGCGGCGCCGGCGACGTGGAGGCGGCGAGGCGGCGGGGCAGGCGTGGCAGCGCGGCGAGGTGGAGGGCCCCCCGCGGGCTTCGGCGGGCCGCGGGCGCGCGGGCACGCGGGCGTACGGGCGGCGGCGTGCGGTGACGTGGCGGCGTCTGATTGGACGAGGGCGGCGGCGCGGGCTTCGTCCGGCGGCGGGCGGACGTGTCCGGCGCGCGGAGGGAGGCGGCTAGGGTTTGGACTGCGAGCATTTTTCGTGAGAGATGCATATTTATAGGTAGAGGGAGCTAGGAGAGTCCAAATGAGGTGCGGTTTTCGCCCACACGATCATGATCGAACGACCTACAGCATGGAAGACAGTTTGGTGGGTTTTGGGCTGTTTAGAGAGGGGGTTTTGCTGCAACACACAGAAGGCATCTGCGGTTACCCGGTTAACCGTTGGAGTACCAAACGACCTCCAAATGGAACGAAACTTGACCGGTGATCTACCGGTGGTATACCAAGGCCACTTGACAAGCCTCGGTCCATTCCGAGAATGTCTGATACCCGCTCATGAAAGAAAACAAGAGGGGTGCGACGGAGGAGATGGGAGCGCCGGATTGCAAAACGGACAACGGGGAAAATGCTCGGATGCATGAGACGAACACGTATGCAAATGCAATGCACATGATGACATGATAAGAAATGCATGACATGAACAAAATACAAAACGAAAGACAAAACCCGACCACGGAGGGAAATATCATAGCACATAGCCGAAAATGGCAAGAGTCGGAGTTACAAATATGGCAAGTTACATCCAGGGTGTTACATCCAGGAGTGGATCACTGGACAACGGTCAAGAACATCCAGAAGTACCTGAAAAGGACTAAGGATATGTTTCTCGTTTATGGAGGTGACAAAGAGCTCGTCATAAATGGTTATGTTGATGCTACCTTTAACACTGATCCGGATGACTCTAAGTCACAAACCGAATACGTATTTATATTGAATAGTGGAGTTGTCAGTTGGTGCAGTTCTAAGCAAAGCGTCGTGACGGGATCTACGTGTGAAGCGGAGTACATAACTGCTTCGGAAGCAACAAATGAAGGAGTCTGGATGAAGGAGTTCATATCCGATCTAGCTGTAATACCTAGTGCATCGAGTCCAATGAAAATCTTTTGTGACAATACTGGAGCAATTGCCTTGGCGAAGGAATCCAGATTTCACAAAAGAACCGAACACATCAAGAGACGCTTCAACTCCATCCGGGATCAAGTCAAGGAAGGAGACATAGAGATTTGCAAAATATATATGGATCTGAATGTGGAAGACCCATTGACTAAGCCTCTTCCACGAGCAAAACATGATCCGCACCAAGACTCCATGGGTGTTAGAATCATTACATTGTAATCTAGATTATTGACTCTAGTGCAAGTGGGAGACTGAGGGAAATATGCCCTAGAGGCAATAATAAAATTGTTATTTATATTTCCTTATATCATGATAAATGTTTATTATTCATGCTAGAATTGTATTAACTGGAAACTTGATACATGTGTGGATACATAGACAAAACACAGTGTCCGTAGTAAGCCTCTACTAGACTAGCTCGTTAATCAAAGATGGTTAAGTTTCCTAACCATAGACATGTGTTGTCATTTGATGAACGAGATCACATCATTAGGAGAATTATGTGATGGACAAGACCCATCTGTTAGCTTAGCATAATGATCGTTAAGTTTTATTGCTATTTCTTTGTTCATGACTTATACATATTCATTTAACTATGAGATTATGCAACTCCCGGATACCGGATGAATACCTTGTGTGCTATCAAACGTCACAACGTAACTGGGTGATTATAAAGATGCTCTACAGGTATCTCTGAAGGTGTTTGTTGGGTTGGCATAGATCAAGATTAGGATTTGTCACTCCGAGTATCGGAGAGGTATCTCTGGGCCTTCTCGGTAATGCACATCATGATAGCCTTGCAAGCAATGTGACTAATGAGTTAGTTACAGGATGATGCATTACAGAGTGAGTAAAGAGACTTGCCGGTAACGAGATTGAACTAGGTATGAAGATACCGACGATCGAATCTCGGGCAAGGAACATACCGATGACAAAGGGAATAGCGTATGTTGTCATTACGGTTTGACCGATAAAGATGTTCGTAGAATATGTCGGAACCAATATGAGCATCCAGGTTCCGCTGTTGGTTATTGACCGGAGAGGTGGCTCGGTCATGTCTACATAGTTCTTGAACCCGTAGGGTCCGCACGCTTAACGTTCGATGACGATTTGTATTATATGAGTTATGTGATTTGGTGACCGAATATTGTTCGGTGTCCCGGATGAGATCACGGACATGCCGAGGAGTCTCGAAATGGTTGAGAGGTAAAGATTGATATATTGGATGATAGTATTCGGACACTGGAAGTGTTCTGGAGTCTATCAGGTACATATCGGAGTACCGGAACCCCCCCCCCCCCCCCCCCCCCGCGGGAAGATATGGGCCATAGGAGGGAGGCACACCAGCCCACAAAGGGGTGGCATGCCCCCCACAGGGAAGGAGGCCAAATTTGACTAGGGGAGGGGGCGGCGCCCCCTTTTCCTTCTGCCCCTCTCTCTCTTTCCCCCTTTCCCCCTCCGGTAAAAGGAAAGGGTGGGGGGCGAATCCAACTAGGAGCCCAAGGAGGATTCCTCCTACTTGGGCGCGCCTAGGGCCGGCCTCCTCCCCCTCCCTCCTTTATATACGTGGGGAGGGGGCGCCTACTACACACATCAATTGTTCCAAGCCGTGTGCGGAGCCCCCTCCACAGTTTACGCCTCCGGTCATATTCTCGCAGTGCTTAGGCGAAGCCCTGCGCGGATCACATCACCATCACTGTCACCATGCCGTCGTGCTAATGGAACTCGTCTACTACCTTGACACTCTGCTTGATCAAGAGCTCGAGGGACGTCATCGCGCTGAATGTGTGCAGAACTCGGAGGTGCCGTACGTTCGGTACTTGATCAGTCGGAATGAGAAGATGTTCGACTACATCAACTGCGTTAATCAAACGCTTCCGCTTTCGGTCTACGAGGGTACGTGGACACACTCTCCCCTCTCGTTGCTATGCATCTCCTAGATAGATCTTGCGTGAGCATAGGAATTTTTTTGAAATTGCATGCTACGTTCCCCAACAGTGCCGTGGAGTGGGGTTTTTGCTGTTGGGTCTGCATGTTGGAGATAACATGGAGAATAGTCCAGACATCCATATTTCTCCCCCACATATGATATAGATTTGGGGAGCCTGGACTATCCAGAAGTTTAAATTTTGGGGAGCCTACTGGACACACGTCTAATGTTGGAACACACCCGTACGTATGAGGGATAAATGAGCTTCGACCGGTAACCCTAATTATTTATTTAATTTATTTTTATATGCATTAGAGCCCATAGCAACACACGGGCATTCTACTAGTATGCATAGTTGGGGAGATTTGTCATCAAACTTATTTATGATAAACTTTACAAATATTTCTAAGGGCCTACCCCCGCATCTGTCCACAGACAGTGACAGTCCTTGAACACAAATGTGGGAGGCCACTTCAACGCTGCTCACATACATTTCAACCAGCATTTGAACTAACCGGAAGAAATTCATGCAAACCGGCCGATATTCATCAAAGTTCGGAGAGCACAAATCAACCATACAAACATGCAAATTAAGTCTAGTTCAACAATGTCTCAAATTCGACTAGATTACCTGGATGTCCAACAAATTTTTCATCAACGGATCATGCCCTCCCACACATATTCCCCCTTTAGCTTCATCCAATAGTGTGCGTATGTAAATGGTCGTCCATCTGTCATGTGGTACAACACGGCTGCGCATGCGGGTTACATAATGTGTAGACCAACATTGAGTGAACGAATCAATCAACAAGTTGAGCAAGAGAAAGCAAAACTTATGATGTTGTCCTGTGTCGCGTGCAATGGCCACCTTGCCTCCAGCTGACGAACCACGTCGCAAAACTTGGTGACGTTGATCTAGATAGCGTGACAGCGATACACAACGACTTCACGTTGCGTGGTTGAATGATGTACATGTCTGAAGGAAATATGCCCTAGAGGCAATAATAAAAGTTATTATTTTTCCTTATTTCATGATAAATGTTTATTATTCATGCTAGAATTGTATTAACCGGAAACATAATATATGTGTGAATACATAGACAAACAGAGTGTCACTAGTATGCCTCTACTTGACTAGCTCGTTGATCAAAGATGGTTAAGTTTCCTAACCATAGACATGAGTTGTCATTTGATAAACGGGATCACATCATTAGGAGAATGATGTGATTGACTTGACCCATTCCGTTAGCTTAGCACTTGATCGTTTAGTATGTTGCTATTGCTTTCTTCATGACTTATACATGTTCCTATGACTATGAGATTATGCAACTCCCGTTTACCGGAGGAACACTTTGTGTGCTACCAAACGTCACAACGTAACTGGGTGATTATAAAGGTGCTCTACAGGTGTCTCCGAAGGTACTTGTTGAGTTGGCGTATTTCGAGATTAGGATTTGTCACTCCGATTGTCGGAGAGGTATCTCTGGGCCCACTCGGTAATACACATCACTATAAGCCTTGCAAGCATTGTAACTAATGAGTTAGTTACGGGATAGTGTATTACGGAACGAGTAAAGAGACTTGCCGGTAATGAGATTGAACTAGGTATTAAGATACCGACGATCGAATCTCGGGCAAGTAACATACCGATGACAAAGGGAACAACATATGTTGTTATGCGGTTTGACCGATAAAGATCTTCGTAGAATATATGGGAGCCAATATGAGCATCCAGGTTCCGCTATTGGTTATTGACTGGAGACGTGTCTCAGTCGTGTCTACATAGTTCTCGAACCCGTAGGGTCCGCACGCTTAAAGTTCGGTGACGATCGGTATTATGAGTTTATGTGTTTTGATTTACCGAAGGTAGTTTGGAGTCCCGGATGAGATTGGGGACACGGCGAGGAGTCTCGAAATGGTCGAGACGTAAAGATTGATATATTGGACGACTATATTCGGACATCGGAAAGGTTCCAAGTGGTTCGGGTATTTTTCGGAGGACCGGGGAGTTACGGGAATACGGGGAAGAAGTATATGGGCCTTATTGGGCTTTAGGGGAGAGAGAGAGAGGCAGTCTGCGCGCCCCCAAGGCCTAGTCCGAATTGGACTAGGGGGAGGGGCTGGGCCCCCTCCTTCCTTCTCTTCTTTCTTCCCCTTCCTTGTCTACTACTCCTACTACATGGAAGGGGGGAATCCTACTCCCGGTGGGAGTAGGACTCCCCAGGGCGCGCCATATAGAGGGCCGGCCCCTCCCCTCCTCCACTCCTTTATATACGTGGCCAGGGGGCACCCCATAGACACACAAGTTGATCTGTTGATCTCTCCCAGCCGTGTGCGGTGCCCCCCTCCACCATATTCCACCTCGGTCATATCGTAGCGGTGCTTAGCTGAAGCCCTGCATCGGTAGCAACATCATCACCATCATCACGCCGTCGTGCTGACGGAACTCTCCTGTGAAGCTCTGCTGGATCGGAGTTCGCGGGACGTCATCGAGCTGAACGTGTGCTGAACTCGGAGGTGCCGTACGTTCGGTACTTGGATCGGTCGGATCGTGAAGACGTACGACTACATCAACCGTGGTGTGCTAACGCTTCAGCTTTCGGTCTATGAGGGTACGTGGACACACTCTCCCCTCTTGTTGCTATGCATCACCATGATCCTGTGTGTGCGTAGGAAATTTTTGAAATTACTACGTTCCCCAACAGTGGCATCCGAGCCTGGTTTTATGCGTAAATGTTATATGCACGAGTAGAACACAAGTGAGTTGTGGGCGATACAAGTCATACTGCTTACCAACATGTCATACTTTGGTTCGGCGGTATTGTTGGATGAAGCGGCCCGGACCGACATTACGCGTACGCTTACGCGAGACTGGTTCTACCGACGTGCTTTGCACACAGGTGGCTGGCGGGTGTCAGTTTCTCCAACTTTAGTTGAACCGAGTGTGGCTACGCCCGGTCCTTGAGAAGGTTAAAATAGCACTAACTTGAAGAACTATCGTTGTGGTTTTGATGCGTAGGTAAGAACGGTTCTTGCTCAGCCCGTAGCAGCCACGTAAAACTTGCAACAACAAAGTAGAGGACGTCTAACTTGTTTTTGCAGGGCTTGTTGTGATGTGATATGGTCAAGACATGATGCTATATTTTATTGTATGAGATGATCATGTTTTGTAACCGAGTTATCAGCAACTGCCAGGAGCCATATGGTTGTCGCTTTATTGTATGCAATGCAATCGCCCTGTAATTGCTTTACTTTATCACTAAGTGGTAGCGATAGTTGTAGAAGCAATAGTTGGCGAGACGACAACGATGCTACGATGGAGATCAAGGTGTCGCGCCGGTGACGATGGTGATCATGACGGTGCTTCGGAGATGGAGATCACAAGCACAAGATGATGATGGCCATATCATATCACTTATATTGATTGCATGTGATGTTTATCTTTTATGCATCTTATTTTGCTTAGATCGACGGTAGCATTATAAGATGACCTCTCACTAAATTTCAAGGTATAAGTGTTCTCCCTGAGTATGCACCGTTGCGAAAGTTCTTCGTGCTGAGACACCACGTGATAATCGGGTGTGATAAGCTCTACGTTCAAATACAACGGGTGCAAGACAGTTTGCACACGCGGAATACTCAGGTTAAACTTGACGAGCCTAGCATATGCAGATATGGCCTCGGAACACTGAGACCGAAAGGTCGAGCATGAATCATATGGAAGATATGATCAACATAGTGATGTTCACCATTGAAAACTACTCCATCTCACGTGACGATCGGACATGGTTTAGTTGATGTGGATCACGTGATCACTTAGATGATTAGAGGGATGTCTATCTAAGTGGGAGTTCTTAAGTAATATGATTAATTGAACTTTAATTTATCATGAACTTAGTCCTGGTAGTATTAGCATATCTATGTTGTAGATCAATAGCTCGCGTTAGCTCCCCTGTTTTATTTTTGATATGTTCCTAGAGAAACTAAGTTGAAAAATGTTAGTAGCAATGATGCGGATATGATCCGTGATCTGAGGTTTATCCTCATTGCTGCATAGAAGAATTATGTCCTTGATGCACCGCTAGGAGCATATGCAGACATTATGAATGTTTGGCAAAGCTCGGTATGATGACTACTTGATAGTTTAGTGCACTGTAACGCCCATGATGCGGCTATATCTCCCACGTGTCGAGGCACGACTTAGAGGCATAACCGCATAGTGGTTTTGTCGCAAGAAGGGTCATCTTCACACAATCCCATGTAATGAACAAGAATGGGATAAAGAGTTGGCTTACAATCGCCACTTCACACAATACATAAATATCATCATACATCATCCAAAATACAATCATATAGACCGACTACGATCAAAATCCAGATGAAAATAAGACAACCCCAAATGGACATTGCGGAAGCCCGGTTAACCGTTGGAGTACCAAACGACCTCCGGATGGAACGAAACTTGACCGGTAGTCTCCGGGTGGTATATTAAGACCACTTGACAAGCCTCGGTCCATTCCGAGAAAGTTTGACACACGCACACGAAAGAAAACAAGAGGGGTGCACCGGAGGAGATAGGAGCGCCGGATTGGAAAACGGACAACGGGGAAAATGCTCGGATGCATGAGACGAACACATATGCAAATGCAATGCACATGATGACATGATATGAAAATGCATGACAAGACAAAATACAAAACGAGAGACAAAAACCCGACAACGGAGGGAAAAACATATCACATAGCCGGAAATGGCAAGAGTCGGAGTTACAAATATGGCAAGTTACATGCGGGGTGTTACAACACTCCACCACTACGAGAGGATCTCGTCCCGAGATCTAGGACTGAAAGAACTCCGGATATTCGGAACGGAGATGGTCCTCGCGTTCCCAGGTGGCTTCCCGGTCGGAATGGTGCGACCACTTCACTTTCAGGAATTTGATTGACTTGTTGCGAGTCTTGCGCTCAGTTTCTTCAAGAATAGCAACTGGGTGCTCATGATAAGACAAATCTTCTTGGAGGTCAAACTCTTCGAAGTTGATAGTGCGCTCAGGCGTCTTGAAGCACTTGCGGAGCTGTGACACGTGGAACACATCGTGCACGTTCGCGAAGTTGGAAGGAAGCTCAAGTTGATAGGCGAGGTCGCCTCTTTTGCCAATGATCTTGAAAGGACCCACGTATCTAGGGGCAAGCTTCCCTTTGATACCGAAGCGACGAGTGCCTTTCATTGGAGAGACGCGGAGGTAGACATGGTCTCCGATCTCGAAAACCAAATCACGATGCTTACTGTCATAGTAACTCTTCTGACGCGATTGCGCGGCTTTGAGATTATCACGGATGACTTTACACATTTCTTCAGCTTCAGTGATTAAGTCATTGCCAAGAAGTTGGCGTTCACCAGTCTCTGACCAATTGAGAGGAGTACGGCACTTTCTGCCATAGAGAATCTCGAATGGGGCCTTGCCCGAACTCGCTTGGAAGCTGTTGTTGTAGGAGAATTCAGCATAAGGAAGACAATCTTCCCATTTCATGCCAAAGGAAATGACACAAGCCCTGAGCATATCTTCAAGAATTTGATTGACTCGCTCGACTTGGCCACTAGTTTGAGGGTGAAAAGCTGTGCTGAAGCGAATGTTTGTGCCCATGGCCTTCTGGAAGGAGTCCCAGAACTTAGAGGTGAAGATGCTTCCACGATCTGAAGAAATCAATTGTGGAATGCCGTGCAAGGAGACAATTCTGGAGGTGTAGAGCTCTGCCAGCTGAGCTGCTGTGATGGATTCTTTGATTGGAAGGAAATGAGCCACTTTAGAGAGCTTGTCAATGACAACGAAGATAGCATCATTTCCGCGCTTGGACTTTGGAAATCCAGTCACGAAGTCCATTTCGATATGATCAAACTTCCATTCTGGGATAGCAAGAGGTTGGAGGAGACCAGCTGGTCGTTGGTGTTCTGCTTTCACTCTTCGGCAGACATCACATTCATTCACGAATTGAGCAATTTCTCGCTTCATTCGAGTCCACCAATACGACTGCTTGAGATCATGATACATCTTCGTACTTCCAGGATGAATGGAAAGGAGAGAATTGTGCGCTTCGTACATTATGACTTTCCTTAGATCACCTTTCGGAACCACAATCCGGTCCTCGAAGAACAAAGTGTCTTTGTCATCAATGCGATAGCACTTATATTTGGAAAGACCCTTGTCGATGCCACGTTTCACCTTCTTCACCATGGCATCAAGGAGTTGTGCCTCACGAATTTGATCTTCCAAAGTAGGAGAGACTATGAGGTTGGCAAGAACGCCTTGAGGAACAACTTGGAGATTCAGCTTGCGGAAAGCTTCACAAAGATCCGGTTGGAAAGGCTTGAGAATTAAGCTGTTGCAATAAGCTTTCCTGCTTAAAGCATCCGCAATGTCCATTTGAGTGTCCAGCAAAAACCCCCTCCAAAACCAGCCCAAAGCCCACCAAACTCTCTTCCATGCTCTAGGTCGTTCGATCACGATCGTGTGGGCGAAAACCGCACCTCATTTGGAGTCTCCTAGCTCCCTCTACCTATAAATGAGTGGGCATCCCGAAAAACGGAATCGCAGTCTAACCCTAGCAAAAATCCCTCGCGCCACCGGACAGCGTCCGCCCGCGCCGGACACGTCCGCCCACGCCGGCGGACGAATCGCCCGTCGCCACGTCACTCCGCCGCCGCCCGGACCCCGCCAGCCCGCCGGGCCCGCGCGCCGGCCCTCCGGCCCGTCGCCCGCCGCCGCGCACCTGCCCCGCCGCCGGGCGCCGCCTCCGCTGCCGCCGCCATCACCGCCGCCACCGCGCCTTGGGCTCCGGCCGCCGCCCGCAGGCCCGCCGGCGCCGCCCCCGGCCGGCGACCGCCGCCCCCGCCGGCGGCCCCCCCCTCCTCCGGCGCCTCCTCTCCTTCCCACGGCCGCCGCCACTGCCTCCTTTCCTCCTCCCGCCGGCGACGAGCTCGGGCTCGAGCAAGCCTCCTCGATCCGATCTGGTATAGCACTGTTCCCGTTGACTTTCCCCGAGCTCCGTTTTTTTCTAAGTCCCTAAAAATTCATCAGCATGTGCCTATGTTCGAGATGCGATAACTTTGTGCACGTAGCTCTGATTCGCGCGTCTAATATGTCAAATTGTTCGCCTCATGATGCTCTTCATTTTGTTAAATTGCACCATTTTCATTAGAGGTCATCTTGATGCCCAAATCTTCGTTGGAAGAGGGCTAGTTGCTGTTATTCTCCGGTTCTTATCAGAACTTGGAGATTTGTCATTTTTGTATCATTTATTCTGTGCATCTTTTGAGCATGAGCTCTACATGTGTTTTGAAGTATGCCATGCCATATTTCCAGTGGTATAGTCCATGTATTTTTTTGATCTCTGTGGTGACTAGCACAAGCATGCAAAGTAGGCCCCGTAATAATTCTGATTTCAGGGACTTGGTGATTTCTCTAAGTCCTTGTCTGTGGTAATTTTGTTGCCATGTAAACTTGATGCTACAGAGAGATCCATGCATATTTTGGAGATGTTCCGTAAGGATGTTTTGTAGCTATAGTTGTAATTGATCCATTCCTGCAATTGTTTGCAATTTTAGAGTACCATAGCATGACTCAATCTTGCTCTACTTTTGCTATAAAATATTTCTGGCAGATTCTTAACATGATATGCATTCTTGCCAAGGTTATTGTAGTTGATACATACATGCTATGCAATTGTTCTTGCCATGGATAGCTTCATAAACATGCCATCTTTCTTTAGGTATGCTTGGTTTGTCATGCATTGCTCTGTAGTGAGTGCATCAAGCTCACAAAGAGGCCTATATATTAATATTTCTGCCATGCTCTGTTTTCTGCTAAGTCTGAAACCTGATAACGATACTTGCTATGTTTACATGCTCGCCATCATATCTTCTGGTCCTTTTTGGCTTATGGTCAGTAAGGGACTTTTGTCATGTGCATTTAGTAGAACACTATCATGCCTTGTTTTGCTATGTTAAGTTCCTGTAGCATGTTGATTTCATGCTCTGATACCAACTTCTAACGCCCACGATGCGGCTATATCTCCCACGTGTCGAGGCACGACTTAGAAGCATAACCGCATAGTGGTTTAGTCGCAAGAAGGGTCATCTTCACACAATCCCATGTAATGAACAAGAATGGGATAAAGAGTTGGCTTACAATCGCCACTTCACACAATACACAAATATCATCATACATCATCCAAAATACAATCATATAGACCGGCTACGGTCAAAATCCAGATGAAAATAAGACAACCCCAAATGCTAGATCCCCGATCGTCCCAACTGGGCTCCACTACTGATCATCAGGAAAAGACACATAGTAACGACCACGTTCCTCGTCGAACTCCCACTTGAGATCGACGCCATCGTCTGCACTGGCATCGTCGGCACCTGCAACTGTTTTGGTAGAATCTGTGAGTCACGGGGACTCAGCAATCTCACACCCGCGAGATCAAGACTATTTAAGCTTAAAGGGGGGGAATGGTGCAAAGAGGTGGAGCTGCAGCGGCAAAAGCATATAAGGTGGCTAACTTGCGCAAATGAGAGCGAGAAGAGAAGCAACGGAACGGACGTCATCTAGCAATGACCAAGAAGAGGTCCTGAACACCTACTTACGTCATACATAACACAGACCGTGTTCACTTCCCGGACTCCGCCGAGAAGAGACCATCACGGTTACACACGCACTTGGTGTATTTTAATTGAGTCAAGTGACAAGTTATCTACAACCGGACATTAACAAATTCCCATCTGCCTCATAACCGCGGGCACGGCTTTCGAAAGATAATACCCTGCAGGGGTGTCCCAACTTAGCCCATCATAAGCTCGCACGGTCAACGAAGGATAAACCTTCTCCCGGAAAGACCCGATCAGTCTCGGAATCCCGGTTTACAAGACATCTCGACAATGGTAAAACAAGACCAGCAAAGCCGCCCGAATGTGCCGACAAATCCCGATAGGAGCTGCACATATCTCGTTCTCAGGGCACACCGGATTGTCCAAGCTTCCGATAGGCCAGACCAGAGTTGCCCCTGGTGGCCACCGGCGACTGACAGTTTGGACCAATACTCAGAGGAGCACTGGCCCGGGGGTTTAAAATAAAGATGACCCTCGGGCTCTAGAAAACCCGGGGGAAAAAGGTATAGGTCGCAAATGGTAAAACCAAGGTTGGGCCTTGCTGGAGGAGTTTTATTCAAGGCGAATTGTCAAGGGGGTCCCATAAATCACCCGACCGCGTAAGGAACGCAAACTCAAGGAACATAATCCCGGTATAACAGTAACTAGGGCGGCTAGAGTGGAACAAAACACAGGCATAAGGCCGAGCCTTCCACCCTTTACCAAATATATATAGATGCATTAATTAAATAAGAGATATTGTGATATCCCAACATATCCAGGTTCCGACATGGAACAAACTTCAACTTCACCTACAACTAGCAACGCTATAAGAGGGGCTGAGCAAAAGCGGTAACATAGCCAAACAACGGTTTGCTAGAAAAGGATGGTTAGGGCTGACATGGCTAAAATGGGAGACATGATATAGCAAGTGATAGGTAGCGAGCATGGCAATAGAGCGAACAACTAGCATCGCAAAGATAGAAGTGATTTCGAGGGGTGGTCATAATGATATTCCTGCAAAAGTTCTTTTTGATACTGGTGCATCTCTTTCTTTCATATCAAGACCTTTTGCATCCAAGCATGAATTGCATTTCCAAGGATTGCCTAGGCCGTTAGCAGTTGTCTCTCCGGGCAAATGCATGAATGCAAGTTCCATGGTTCCGAATGTTACCATCAAGATGGGCGACTATAGATTTCAGTCTTCTCCAATTGTTCTTGGTAACTCGGATATTGATCTTATTCTCGGGATGGACTGGCTTTCTAAGCACAAGGCTCAACTTGATTGTGCTGCCAGGGAAATTCAATTGACACACTCTTCTGAGGATGTGATTATTTTTGCTGCTCGTGATGAAACCATTCGGTTTTTCTCTCTCAATGAGAAGGGCGAATTGAATGCCATCTCTCAAATTCCAGTCGTTTGCGAGTATCAAGATGTCTTTCCAGAAGAGCTTCCGGGTATGCCTCCTCACCGGCCAGTTGAGTTCGTTATCGAACTAGAGCCTGGCATTGAACTCGTTTGCAAGTGTCCATACAAGCTTGGACCTAACGAGCTGAAGGAATTGAAGAAGCAGCTCAATGAACAAGAACGTCTGGGTTTGATTAGACCGAGTTCTTCTCCATGGGGTTGTGGTGTTCTTTTTGTCAAGAAGAAGGATGGCACGGACCGACTTTGTGTCGACTACCGTCCATTGAACAAGAAGACAATCAAGAACAAGTATCCACTTCCCAACATCAATGAGCTATTTGAGCAACTCAAAGGCGCTAAAGTATTCTCGAAGCTTGACCTTCGTATGGGTTATCATCAGATTCGCATTCGTGAAGAAGATATTCCCAAGACAGCCTTCAGAACAAGCTTTGGTTCTTATGAATATACTGTCGTGTCTTTCGGCCTTGTCAATGCTCCTCCAGTGTTCTCTCGGATGATGACTTTCATCTTCAACCCCTATACCAATGAATTCGTTCTGGTGTATCTCAATGATATCTTGGTCTTCTCCAAGAATAAGCAGGATCATGCCAAACATTTGCGATTGGTGCCCGACAAGCTCAGAGAGTATCAATTCTATGCGAAGTTCTCCAAGTGTGAGTTTTGGCTCGATGAAGTTCTTTTCCTTGGTCACATCATCTCTACCAAAGGCATCGCTGTTAACCCCGAGAAGGTGTCCGCAGTTCTGGATTGGGAACCTCCTCAAAATGTCAAGCAGCTCCGCAGTTTTCTGGGTCTTGCAAGCTATTGCCGAAGATTCGTTGAGAATTTTTCCAAAATTGCAAAGCCTCTTTCCAACCTCCTACAGAAGCATGTGAAGTATGTCTGGTCTCCTGAGTGTGACGTTGCTTTCAACACTCTCAAACAGAAACTAGTCACAGCTCCTGTCTTGACTCCTCCTGATGAATCCAAGCCGTATGAAGTTTTCTGTGATGCTTCTCTCCAAGGTCTCGGTGCTGTGTTAATGCAAGAGAAGAAAGTTGTGGCTTATACTTCTAGGCAGTTGAAGCCAAACGAGAAGAACTACCCCACTCACGATCTTGAGTTGGCGGCAGTTGTCCATGCATTGATTACGTGGAGACATCTCTTGTTGGGAAGACAAGTGGACATTTTCACTGATCACAAGAGTCTCAAGTATATCTTCACTCAGCCCAACCTTAACCTCAGGCAGACTCGATGGGTCGAAATGATTCAAGAGTACAATCCGAGTATCGAATATACTCCAGGCAAAGCAAATGTCATTGCAGATGCTTTAAGCAGGAAAGCTTATTGCAACAGCTTAATTCTCAAGCCTTTCCAACCGGATCTTTGTGAAGCTTTCCGCAAGCTGAATCTCCAAGTTGTTCCTCAAGGCGTTCTTGCCAACCTCATAGTCTCTCCTACTTTGGAAGATCAAATTCGTGAGGCACAACTCCTTGATGCCATGGTGAAGAAGGTGAAACGTGGCATCGACAAGGGTCTTTCCAAATATAAGTGCTATCGCATTGATGACAGAGACACTTTGTTCTTCGAGGACCGGATTGTGGTTCCGAAAGGTGATCTAAGGAAAGTCATAATGTACGAAGCGCACAATTCTCTCCTTTCCATTCATCCTGGAAGTACGAAGATGTATCATGATCTCAAGCAGTCGTATTGGTGGACTCGAATGAAGCGAGAAATTGCTCAATTCGTGAATGAATGTGATGTCTGCCGAAGAGTGAAAGCAGAACACCAACGACCAGCTGGTCTCCTCCAACCTCTTGCTATCCCAGAATGGAAGTTTGATCATATCGAAATGGACTTCGTGACTGGATTTCCAAAGTCCAAGCGCGGAAATGATGCTATCTTCGTTGTCATTGACAAGCTCTCTAAAGTGGCTCATTTCCTTCCAATCAAAGAATCCATCACAGCAGCTCAGCTGGCAGAGCTCTACACCTCCAGAATTGTCTCCTTGCACGGCATTCCACAATTGATTTCTTCAGATCGTGGAAGCATCTTCACCTCTAAGTTCTGGGACTCCTTCCAGAAGGCCATGGGCACAAACATTCGCTTCAGCACAGCTTTTCACCCTCAAACTAGTGGCCAAGTCGAGCGAGTCAATCAAATTCTTGAAGATATGCTCAGGGCTTGTGTCATTTCCTTTGGCATGAAATGGGAAGATTGTCTTCCTTATGCTGAATTCTCCTACAACAACAGCTTCCAAGCGAGTTCGGGCAAGGCCCCATTCGAGATTCTCTATGGCAGAAAGTGCCGTACTCCTCTCAATTGGTCAGAGACTGGTGAACGCCAACTTCTTGGCAATGACTTAATCACTGAAGCTGAAGAAATGTGTAAAGTCATCCGTGATAATCTCAAAGCTGCGCAATCGCGTCAGAAGAGTTACTATGACAGTAAGCATCGTGATTTGGTTTTCGAGATCGGAGACCATGTCTACCTCCGCGTCTCTCCAATGAAAGGAACTCGTCGCTTCGGTATCAAAGGGAAGCTTGCCCCTAGATACGTTGGTCCTTTCAAGATCATTGGCAAAAGAGGCGACCTCGCCTATCAACTTGAGCTTCCTTCCAACTTCGCGAACGTGCACGGTGTGTTCCACGTGTCACAGCTCCGCAAGTGCTTCAAGACGCCTGAGCGCACTATCAACTTCGAAGAGATTGACCTCCAAGAAGATTTGTCTTATCATGAGCACCCAGTTGGTATTCTTGAAGAAACTGAGCGCAAGACTCGCAACAAGTCAATCAAATTCCTGAAAGTGAAGTGGTCACACCATTCCGACCGGGAAGCCACCTGGGAACGCGAGGACCATCTCCGTTCCGAATATCCGGAGTTCTTTCAGTCCTAGATCTCGGGACGAGATCCTCTCGTAGTGGTGGAGTGTTGTAACACCCCGCATGTAACTTGCCATATTTGTAACTCCGACCCTTGCCATTTCCGGCTATGTGATATGTTTTTCCCTCCGTTGTCGGGTTTTTGTCTTTCGTTTTGTATTTTGTCTTGTCATGCATTTTCATATCATGTCATCATGTGCATTGCATTTGCATACGTGTTCGTCTCATGCATCCGAGCATTTTCCCCGTTGTCCGTTTTCCAATCCGGCGCTCCTATCTCCTCCGGTGCACCCCTCTTGTTTTTCTCTCGTGTGCGTGTGTCAAACTTTCTCGGAATGGACCGAGGCTTGTCAAGTGGTCTTAATATACCACCCGGAGACTACCGGTCAAGTTTCGTTCCATCCGGAGGTCGTTTGGTACTCCAACGGTTAACCGGGCTTCCGCAATGTCCATTTAAGTGTCCAGCAAAAACCCCCTCCAAAACCAGCCCAAAGCCCACCAAACTCTCTTCCATGCTCTAGGTCGTTCGATCACGATCGTGTGGGCGAAAACCGCACCTCATTTGGAGTCTCCTAGCTCCCTCTACCTATAAATGAGTGGGCATCCCGAAAACGGAATCGCAGTCTAACCCTAGCAAAAATCCCTCGCGCCGCCGGACAGCGTCCGCCCGCGCCGGCGGACGAATTGCCCGTCGCCACGTCACTCCGCCGCCGCCCGGACCCCGCCGGCCCGCCGGGCCCGCGCGCCGGCCCTCCGGCCCGTCGCCCGCCGCCGCCGCCATCACCGCCGCCACCGCGCCTTGGGCTCCGGCCGCCGCCCGCAGGCCCGCCGGCGCCGCCCCCGGCCGGCGACCGCCGCCCCCGCCGGCGCCCCCCTCCTCCGGCGCCTCCTCTCCTTCCCACGGCCGCCGCCACTGCCTCCTTTCCTCCTCCCGCCGGCGACGAGCTCGGGCTCGAGCAAGCCTCCTCGATCCGATCTGGTATAGCACTGTTCCCGTTGACTTTCCCCGAGCTCCGTTTTTTTCTAAGTCCCAAAAATTCATCAGCATGTGCCTATGTTCGAGATGCGATAACTTTGTGCACGTAGCTCCGATTCATGCGTATAATATGTCAAATTGTTCGTCTCGTGATGTTCTTCATTTTGTTCAATTGCACCATTTTCATTAGAGGTCATCTTGATTCCCAAATCTTCGTTGGAAGAGGGCTAGTTGCTGTTATTCTCTGGTTCTTATCAGAACTTGGAGATTTGTCATTTTTGTATCATTTATTCTGTGCATCTTTTGAGCCTGAGCTCTACATGTGTTTTGAAGTATGCCATGCCATATTTCCAGTGGTATAGTCCATGTATTTTTTTGATCTCTGTGGTGACTAGCACAAGCATGCAAAGTAGGCCCCGTAATAATTCTGATTTCAGGGACTTAGTGATTTCTCCAAGTCCTTGTCTATGGTAATTTTGTTGCCATGTAAACTTGATGCTACAGAGAGATCCATGCATATTTTGGAGATGTTCAGTAAGGATGTTTTGTAGCTATAGTTGTAATTGATCCATTCCTGCAATTGTTTGCAATTTTAGAGTACCATAGCATGACTCAATCTTGCTCTACTTTTGCTATAAAATATTTCTGGCAGATTCTTAACATGATATGCATTCTTGCCAAGGTTATTGTAGTTGATCCATACATGCTATGCAATTGTTCTTGCCATGGATAGCTTCATAAACATGCCATCTTTCTTTAGGTATGCTTGGTTTGTCATGCATTGCTCTGTAGTGAGTGCATCAAGCTCACAAAGAGGCCTACATATTAATATTTCTACCATGCCTTGTTTTGCTATGTTAAGTTCCTGTAGCATGTTGATTTCATGCTCTGAACATTGCTATCTGATGATGTTTTCTGCCATGTCCAGTTTTTCACTAAGTCTGTGAACCTGTAATCTTTTGCACTTTTGCCATGCTAATTTGAGCTTGATATGTTGTGAACTAGCAGTAGCTCAGTGTTCATCTTTTGTCAAGCATCTCCTGTAGTTTACTGCCATGTGCTTTGTTGCTGTGTTGGGGTGCTGTAGCATTGTTACTTGTAGTATTTTAAGTGCTATCTTGCTGTTTATCGCAGATTCGTGTCATTATTGTTTTGCTTGCCATTTGCAAACCGTGCATCCGATTCCGGTGATCTTTATATCGATTTCGACCGAAATCATCTCATCTTTCCAGTGGCATGCTTGGTTTGCCAAGTTACTGCCATGTTCATCATTTTCCTTCCGGAGCACGCATAGGCATCGCATATCATATCTTGCATATCATACATGTTTTGCATCATGTTGCTTGCGCATTTCTCGTTGATTGATTGTGGTTCCGTTTGTTTGTGTTCTTGTCTTGGGTAGAGCCGGGAGACGAGTTCGTGAACGAGGAACCTGTCGAGTACGCTTACGAGGATCAAGCTTTCGACAACTCTGAGAATCTTGCAGGCAAGATGACCACCCCTCGAAATCACTTCTATATTTGCTATGCTAGTTGTTCGCTCTTTTGCCATGCTCGCTACCTATCTCTTGCTATTTCATGTCTCCCATTTTAGCCATGTCAGCCCTAACCATCCTTTCCTAGCAAACCGTTGTTTGGCTATGTTACCGCTTTTGCTCAGCCCCTCTTATAGCGTTGCTAGTTGCAGGTGAAGTTGAAGTTTGTTCCATGTCGGAACCTAGATATGTTGGGATATCACAATATCTCTTATTTAATTAATGCATCTATATATATTTGGTAAAGGGTGGAAGGCTCGGCCTTATGCCTGGTGTTTTGTTCCACTCTAGCCGCCCTAGTTACTGTTATACCGGGATTATGTTCCTTGAGTTTGCGTTCCTTACGCGGTCGGGTGATTTATGGGACCCCCTTGACAGTTCGCCTTGAATAAAACTCCTCCAGCAAGGCCCAACCTTGGTTTTACCATTTGCGACCTATACCTTTTTCCCCCGGGTTTTCTAGAGCCCGAGGGTCATCTTTATTTTAAACCCCCGGGCCAGTGCTCCTCTGAGTATTGGTCCAAACTGTCAGTCGCCGGTGGCCACCAGGGGCAACTCTGGTCTGGCCTATCGGAAGCTTGGACAATCCGATGTGCCCTGAGAACGAGATATGTGCAGCTCCTATCGGGATTTGTCGGCACATTCGGGCGGCTTTGCTGGTCTTGTTTTACCATTGTCGAGATGTCTTGTAAACCGGGATTCCGAGACTGATCGGGTCTTTCCGGGAGAAGGTTTATCCTTCGTTGACCGTGAGAGCTTATGATGGGCTAAGTTGGGACACCCCTGCAGGGTATTATCTTTCGAAAGCCGTGCCCGCGGTTATGAGGCAGATGGGAATTTGTTAATGTCCGGTTGTAGATAACTTGTCACTTGACTCAAATTAAAATACACCAAGTGCGTGTGTAACCGTGATGGTCTCTTCTCGGCGGAGTCCGGGAAGTGAACACGGTCTGTGTTATGTATGACGTAAGTAGGTGTTCAGGACCTCTTCTTGGTCATTGCTAGATGACGTCCGTTCCGTTGCTTCTCTTCTCGCTCTCATTTGCGCAAGTTAGCCACCTTATATGCTTTTGCCGCTGCAGCTCCACCTCTTTGCACCATTCCCCCCCTTTAAGCTTAAATAGTCTTGATCTCGCGGGTGTGAGATTGCTGAGTCCCCATGACTCACAGATTCTACCAAAACAGTTGCAGGTGCCGACGATGCCAGTACAGACGATGGCGTCGATCTCAAGTGGGAGTTCGACGAGGAACGTGGTCGTTACTATGTGTCTTTTCCTGATGATCAGTAGTGGAGCCCAGTTGGGACGATCGGGGATCTAGCATTTGGGGTTGTCTTATTTTCATCTGGATTTTGATCGTAGTCGGTCTATATGATTGTATTTTGGATGATGTATGATGATATTTATGTATTGTGTGAAGTGGCGATTGTAAGCCAACTCATTATCCCATTCTTGTTCATTACATGGGATTGTGTGAAGATGACCCTTCTTGCGACAAAACCACTATGCGGTTATGCCTCTAAGTCGTGCCTCGACACGTGGGAGATATAGCCGCATCGTGGGCGTTACAAGTTGGTATCAGAGCTAACTGCAGATCCTCTTTAAGGCCACCTCTGAAGTGATAGATCATGCTCTTCTCATCAGGAACGTCTTGTTTAGCAAAGCGAGCAAGTTTCTGAAACTGAATGTTGTATTGATACACAGACATGTTGCCTTGCTTGAGATTGCGGAACTCCTCACGCTTGCTCTCAACAACACTTTGTGGAATGTGGTGCGCTTTGAAGTCCCGACAGAAGTCAGTCCAAGTGATCACACGACCTCCTCTGGAATCTTTGTATTGTTGATACCAATCAGCAGCTTGGTCCTTGAGCTGGAAAGAAGCGAACTTGACATAATCCTCAGGCCTGACATTGCTACATTCAAAATGCTTGTTGATGTCCACGAGCCAATCATCGGCATCCGTGGCCTCGGCACAGTAGCTGAAAGACTTGGGCTGATTTGCGAGAAATTGGTTGAGAGTGGCAAAGTGAAACTGATTGTTGCCTTGACCTTGATTGCCTTGATTGCCTTGCCCTTGAGTACGTTCTTGCAAGAGTTGCAGAATCATCTGAGCATTGGCGTTGGTGGCTGCCATGATTGCTTGCCATGCCTCCGGAGGTGGAGGTGGTGGCGGAGGGTTCGCTTGACTCCCTTCATTGCGATCCGGATTCTGACGCGTTGGCGGAGCCATCCTGAAGAGGGTGACATCCGTTAGCATCTTGATAAACAAATAGATAAGTAGAATCAACGGATAGAAATTGCAACATATAGTCTTCACAATAAACATTCGAACGAAGATGAACGAATGAATTCCCTAGTAAATCATCACACTTCCATAAGTTGAGAAGCCACTTGAAAGAGATATGGAAAGAACATATGAATTCGAAGAACTCGAATACCACAATACAAAATAAAACATAGTATTGGCTTGCAGAATAAGCCGGAACAAACATATGATAGATATTTCGTTCGAAGTTTTCGTGGTGGGGCCCACACGGGCTCAATCGTACAGCACCATCATGTACAAGGCTGTGCACATGACATACGAAGCGTCCCCGAGTCGGCAAAGCCATGGACTCTTTAAGACACAACGAGACCACTGTAAAATCAACCGTGGAAAGGCGGACCACTAGACGTCGAACCCCAATCTCATATCATGCGTCTGTCGGAAAGATATCCTAAGGCTACTAGAATTCCCACTTATAAACTCCCGAAACTTTCTGGTTATGCAATCTGGTGTAGGGGATACAGGGGACACAAATATATATCACCCAAACTAACAATCCCTAGATCCAGCTGTATCCATCCGTCAACACATAACCAAGAAACCTTCGGAAATCGTTTACCTCAACCTTCGAAAAACATCCGTTATACAAGTTATGGCAATACTCCCGAACTCCCGCCCCAGTACTGGGTGGCGTCGAGGTGATCTCACCAACAACTGCATAAAAGAGATTTCGATGTCGGCGAAACTCAGGTATTCCAGAACTGCAACGATAAATTGTGACGACAACACCTCGGAGCTCAACTCCCCGGGACACTGCCACAACCCCTAAATGACAGGAGGCACCAAGAACAATGTTCTCGTCACAAATCGATCGGAACGATTCCAAGATACCCGCGTGATCCTAAAATTTTTTTAGTGAAATTTGAGGAGAGAATAGTCAAAACTTCTACGTCAGGAGACCTCACCAGAGCGACGAAGGAACTGAGGAGTAAAAAGAATCCTACTCTCCGATATATATAATCCTAAGACTCAAAACATTTTGCTTCTAGACTCAACAACGTCAGCGATTCGATCAAGCAGGGGGCTCCTAAGTCGGGGATGGCTCTGATTACCAACTTGTAACGCCCACGATGCGGCTATATCTCCCACGTGTCGAGGCACGACTTAGAGGCATAACCGCATAGTGGTTTTGTCGCAAGAAGGGTCATCTTCACACAATCCCATGTAATGAACAAGAATGGGATAAAGAGTTGGCTTACAATCGCCACTTCACACAATACATAAATATCATCATACATCATCCAAAATACAATCATATAGACCGACTACGATCAAAATCCAGATGAAAATAAGACAACCCCAAATGTACATTGCGGAAGCCCGGTTAACCGTTGGAGTACCAAACGACCTCCGGATGGAACGAAACTTGACCGGTAGTCTCCGGGTGGTATATTAAGACCACTTGACAAGCCTCGGTCCATTCCGAGAAAGTTTGACACACGCACACGAAAGAAAACAAGAGGGGTGCACCGGAGGAGATAGGAGCGCCGGATTGGAAAACGGACAACGGGGAAAATGCTCGGATGCATGAGACGAACACGTATGCAAATGCAATGCACATGATGACATGATATGAAAATGCATGACAAGACAAAATACAAAACGAGAGACAAAAACCCGACAACGGAGGGAAAAACATATCACATAGCCGGAAATGGCAAGAGTCGGAGTTACAAATATGGCAAGTTACATGCGGGGTGTTACATGCACCATGCTTTAAGGCTAAGAATCGGGGCTTCAAAGACGTTTTGAAACGCCACAGAACATATGAGATGTTCCAAGAGTTGAAATTAGTAAGACTCCTGCCCATGTCAAAAGGTATGAGACCTTTGACAAGTACTTTGCCTACAAGATGGAGGAGAATAGCTCATCTAGTGAGCATGTGCTTAGAATGTCTGAGTACTACAATCACTTGAATCAAGTGGGAGTTAATCTTCCAGATAAGATAGTGATTGACAGAGTTCTCTTGTCACTATCACCAAGTTAGTAGAACTTCGCAATGAACTATAATATGCAAGGAATAACGGAAACGATTCCCAAGCTCTTCGTGATGCTGAAATCGACGAAGGTAGAAATCAAGAAAAGCATCAAGTGTTGATGGTTAAACAAGACCACTAGTTTCAAGAAAAGGGCAAAGGGAAGAAGGGGAACTTCAAGAAGAACGGCAAGCAAGTTGCTGCTCAAGTGAAGAAGCCCAAGTCTGGACCTAAGCCTGAGACTAAGTGCTTCTACTACGAAGGGACTGGTCGCTGGAAGCGGAACTGCCCCAAGTGTTTGGCGGATAAGAAGGATGACAAAGTGAACAAGCTATATTTGATATACATGTTATTGATGTGTACTTTACTAGTGTTTATAGCAACCCCTCGGTATTTGATACTGGTTCAATTGTTAAGAGTAGTAACTCGAAACGGGAGTTGCAGAATGAACAGAAACTAGTTAAGGGCGAGGTGACGATGTGTGTTGGAAGTAGTTCTAAGATTGATATGATCATCATCGCACACTCCCTATACTTTCGGGATTAGTGTTGAACCTAAATAAGTGTTATTTGGTGTTTGCGTTGAGCATGAATATGATTTGATCATGTTTATTGCAATACGGTTATTCATTTAAGTTGAGAATAATTGTTGTTCTGTTTACATGAATAAAACCTTCTATGGTCATACACCCAATGAAAATGGTTTGTTGGATCTCGATCGTAGTAATACACATATTCATAATATTGAAGCCAAAAGATGCAAAGTTAATAATGATAGTGCAGCTTATTTGTGGCACTGCCGTTTAGGTCATATTGGTGTAAAGCGCATGAAGAAACTCCATGCTGATGGGATTTTGGAATCAATTGATTATGAATCACTTGATGCTTGCGAACCATGCCTTATGGGCAAGATGACTAAAGACTCCGTTCTCCGGAACAATGGAGCGAGCAACTGACTTGTTGGAAATAATACATACTGATGTATGCAGTCCGATGAGTGTTGAGGCTCGCGGTGGGTATCGTTATTTTCTGACCTTCACAGATGATTTGAGCAGATATGGGTATATCTACTTGAAGAAACATAAGTCTGGAACATTTGAAAAGTTCAAAGAATTTCAGAGTGAAGTGGAAAATCATCGTAACAAGAAAATAAAGTTTCTACGATCTGATCGCAGAGGCGAATATTTGAGTTACGAGTTTGGTCATCAATTAAAACAATGTAGAATAATTTCACAAACTCATGCCACCTGGAACACCACAGCGTAATGGTGTGTCCGAACATCGTAACCGTACTTTATTAGATATGGTGCAATCTATGATGTCTCTTACCGATTTACCACTATCGTTTTGGGGTTATGCATTAGAGACAGCTGCATTCACGTTAAATAGGGCACCATCTAAATCCGTTGAGATGACACCATATGAACTATGGTTTGGCAAGAAACCAAAGTTGTCGTTTCTTAAAGTTTGGGGTTGCAATGCTTATGTGAAAAAGTTTCATCCTGATAAGCTCAAACCCAAATCGGAGAAATGTGTCTTCATAGGATACCCAAAGGAGACAGTTGGGTACACCTTCTATCACAGATCCAAAGGCAAGACATTCGTTGCTAAGAATGGATCCTTTCTAGAGAAGGGTTTTCTCTTGAAAGAAGTGAGTGGGAGGAAAGTAGAACTTGATGAGGTAACTGTACCTGCTCCCTTATTGGAAAGTAGTTCATCACAGAAACCGGTTCCTGTGACACCTACACCAATTAGTGAAGAAGCTAATGATGTTGATCATGAAACTTTAGATCAAGTTACTACCAAACCTCGTAGGTCAACCAGAGTAAGATCTGCACCAGAGTGGTACGGTAATCCTATTCTGGAGGTCATGTTACTTGACCATGATGAACCTACGAACTATGAGGAAGCAATGATGAGCCCAGATTCCGCGAAATGGTTTGAGGCCATGAAATCTGAGATGGGATCCATGTATGAGAACAAAGTATGGACTTTGGTTGACTTGCCCAATGATCGGCAAGCCATAGAAAATAAATGGATCTTCAAGAGGAAGACGGACGTTGATAGTAGTGTTACTATCTACAAAGCTAGACTTGTCGAAAAAGGTTTTTGACAAAGTTCAAGGTGTTGCCTACGATGAGATTTTCTCACTCGTATCGATGCTTAAAGTCTGTCCGAATCATGTTAGCAATTGCCGCATTTTAAGAAATCTGGCAAATGGATAACAAAACTGCAATCCTAAAGGTGCTAACAAATGTGTAAGCTCCAGCGATCTATCTGTGGACAGGTGCAAGCATCTCAGAGTTGGAATATACGCTTTGATGAGTTAATTAAAGCATTTAGCTTTATACAGACTTTCGGTGAAGCCTGTATTTACAAGAAAGTGAGTGGGAGTACTACAGCATTTCTGATAAGTATATGTGAATGACATATTGTTGATCGGAAAATAATGTAGATTTTTTTTGGAAAGCATAAAGGAGTTTTTCAAAGGAGTTTTTCAAAGGAAGACCTCGGTGAAGCTGCTTACATATTGAGCATCAAGATCTATAGAGATAGATCAAGACGCTTGATAAGATTTTCAATGAGTATAATACCTTGACAAGATTTTGAATTAGTTCAAGATGGAACAGTCAAAGAAGGAGTTCTTGCTTGTGTTGCAAAGGTGTGAAGTTGAGTAAAGACTCGAAACCCGACCACGGCGGAAAATAGAAAGAGAATGAAAAGTCATTCCCTATGCCTCAGTCATAGATTCTATAAAGTATGCTATGCTGTGTACCAGGCCTATTGTGTACCTCACCAGGAGTTTGGCAAGAGGATACAATAGTGATCTAGAAGTAGATCACTGGACAGCGGTCAAACTTATCCTTAGCGGAATAAGGATATGTTTCTCGATTATGGAGGTGACAAAAGGTTCGTCATAAAGAGTTACGTCGATGCAAGCTTTGACACCGATCTGGATGACTCTAAGTCTCGATCTAGATACATATTGAAAGTGGGAGTAATTAGCTAGAGTAGCTCCATGCAGAGCATTGTTGACATAGAAATTTGCAAAATACATACGGATCTGAATATGGCAGACCCGTTGACTAAACTTCTCTCACAAACAAAACATGATCACACCTTAGTACTCTTTGGGTGTTAATCACATAGCGATGTGAACTAGATTATTGACTCTAGTAAACCCTTTGGGTGTTGGTCACATGACGATGTGAACTATGGGTGTTAATCACATGGTGATGTGAACTATTGATGTTAAATCACATGGCGATGTGATCTAGATTATTGACTCTAGTGCAAGTGGGAGACTGAAGGAAATATGCCCTAGAGGCAATAATAAAAGTTATTATTTATTTACTTATTTCATGATAAATGTTTATTATTCATGCTAAAATTGTATTAACCGGAAACATAATACATGTGTGAATACATAGACAAACAGAGTGTCACTAGTATGCCTCTACTTGACTAGCTCGTTGATCAAAGATGGTTAAGTTTCCTAACCATAGACATGAGTTGTCATTTGATAAACGGGATCACATCATTAGGAGAATGATGTGATTGACTTGACCCATTCCGTTAGCTTAGCACTTGATCGTTTAGTATGTTGCTATTGCTTTCTTCATGACTTATACATGCTCCTATGACTATGAGATTATGCAACTCCCGTTTACCGGAGGAACACTTTGTGTGCTACCAAACGTCACAACGTAACTGGGTGATTATAAAGGTGCTCTACAGGTGTCTCCGAAGGTACTTGTTGAGTTGGCATATTTCGAGATTAGGATTTGTCACTCCGATTGTCGGAGAGGTATCTCTGGGCCCACTCGGTAATACACATCACTATAAGCCTTGCAAGCATTGTAACTAATGAGTTAGTTACGGGATAGTGTATTACGGAACGAGTAAAGAGACTTGCCAGTAATGAGATTGAACTAGGTATTAAGATACCGACGATCGAATCTCGGGCAAGTAACATACCGATGACAAAGGGAACAACGTATGTTGTTATGCGGTTTGACCGATAAAGATCTTCGTAGAATATGTGGGAGCCAATATGAGCATCCAGGTTCCGCTATTGGTTATTGACCGGAGACGTGTCTCGGTCATGTCTACATAGTTCTCGAACCCGTAGGGTCCGCACGCTTAAAGTTCGGTGACGATCGGTATTATGAGTTTATGTGTTTTGATGTACCGAAGGTAGTTCGGAGTCCCGGATGAGATCGGGGACATGGCGAGGAGTCTCGAAATGGTCGAGACGTAAAGATCGATATATTGGACGACTATATTCGGACATCGGAAAGGTTCCGAGTGGTTCGGGTATTTTTCGGAGTACCGGGGAGTTACAGGAATACGGGGAAGAAGTATATGGGTCTTATTGGGCTTTAGGGGAGAGAGAGGCAGGCTGTGGGCCCCTAAGGCCTAGTCCGAATTGGACTAGGGGGGGCTGCGCCCCCTTCTTCCTTCTCTTCTTTCTTCCCCTTCCTTGTCTACTACTCCTACTACATGGAAGGGGGGGGGGAATCCTACTCCCGGTGGGAGTAGGACTCCCCAGGGCGCGCCATATAGAGGGTCGGCCCCTCCCCTCCTCCACTCGTTTATATACGTGGCCAGGGGGCACCCCATAGACACACAAGTTGATCTGTTGATCTCTCCCAGCCGTGTGCGGTGCCCCCCTCCACCATATTCCACCTCGGTCATATCATAGCGGTGCTTAGGCGAAGCCCTGCGTCGGTAGCAACATCATCACCATCATCACGCCGTCGTGCTGACGGAACTCTCCCGTGAAGCTCTGCTGGATCGGAGTTCGCGGGATGTCATCGAGCTAAACGTGTGCTAAACTCGGAGGTGCCGTACGTTCGGTACTTGGATCGGTCGGATCATGAAGACGTACGACTACATCAACCGCGTTGGGCTAATGCTTCCGCTTTCGGTCTACGAGGGTACGTGGACACACTCTCCCCTCTCGTTGCTATGCATCACCATGATCATGTGTGTGCGTAGGAAATTTTTGAAATTACTACGTTCCCCAACAATGTCGTAGGGTGCAATGTGCTTTTGTGCGTGAAACTTTTCATGCACTTGCCGGAGACGTACAACAACGGCGGCGAAGGTGGAGGGTGCGGATGCAAAGCAAGGGGGAGAAGTAGCGGAATGGAAGAAAATGGGACCGAGAGGGGGGATTGGGTGGGACGGGGGTATCAGAGTCCTACGTTTCGGGTGTTCGGGCTCCCGCAAATCTCCCCCCACTGTCTCCAATTTGTGGGAGAAATCGCGCCCGAACCGCCTCGCGTACCGATACAGACCCGCGTTGGATGGCTTCCGCGGTCCGGACAGCGCAGTCCGGACGGATGCGGGCGGTTTGCGGATCCGCCTTGGAGATGCCCTTAAGGCCTCATTTGGTAGAAGTGGGGTGGGAGGGTTTGCAGGGGATTAACCCTGCGGGCCTGCTAATCCTCAGAAATTCCCGCAAGGCCATTTGATGCACAGGGTTTTGACTAGCCCAAACCCTCTGATCCCCAGCAACCCCCTTCGTTCCACGGGGAACAGAACTCTCGAGGGCCTATGCGGGGAACCGGACGACACAGAGATCGGGTGAGACGCTGACATCTGGCGATTTCAATCAAACGCGGGGATTAGGTGAAGGGGAGAGGATCACCAAATCGCGTGCAGTCCTCGACCTCCTTTGGGCAGGAAAACCTCCCTTGCCAAACGAAGCCTAAAGAAAATCAAGTGCAAGGAAGATTTGCTCTTTCAAGATCAGTTCATTTGTGGGTACCAAGCTTAACAAAGATGTCTGAAGGTACTCAAAGGATCTGGAAGTTGCCAAAAATTACTCTCAAAGTGATAGTTTTTGGCCAAAGTTTGTAGAGTGGTATTTTCTTTTGCGCCATGGTCGATCAAAAAGTGGTAGTTTTTTTTATTAAATACCCCCTCGGATGTGCTTCTCCTTGACCATGCGTCGTTTCAGTTCCTCTTTCAAAATTGATTTGTCCCATTTGCTCAGGTCTTGTGACCAAAAGAGCTCTTGTCATACAGGTACAGTTGAAATGGTTGGCCTGGCTAGGCTTTAGGTGTTAATTGTTCAGTTTTTTGCTGGTATACATTATAGCAGGAAGGAAAGAACACATCATTTATGTATAATTTCATATTAGCATTCCATTCACAGTGGGCATTCCAACTTCTTTTTCCCTCGAGAATAATGTTGTGTTAACTATATTTTTTCTCCAAAAAATACCCCCTTCCCCCCCCCCCCCCCCCCCCCCCCCCCCCGCGCGGCACCCAAAGAGCAACACTGCAAACACCAACAATTTGGAGTGTAAAAGTACAGCATAACAACTGCTGGCATATACGTATGTAAGAACAGTGGTTAGTGTAAAACCTACAAGAAGTCCAACAAGAACTACTGTTAGCAGCATGTCATCTATTTTCTGAAATTGCAAAGATCCACAAGGTAAATGGCACAACCAAAAAATACACCTGTTGACCAAAATTGCTAACACTGGAGAATGACAGCTATTTCTATGTTAAGAGTATGGTGGACGCAGAACAACAGCTTACTAAAATTTCCTAAAACACAATCATAGCATTCTAGGAAGAACAAGAGGGGAAAAGAGAGCATGCTCTTAAGAATGCTACTTGCATACAGATTGACTGTCTTTCCTCAATAAGGTTAAGCTCAGGTGAAGAAGTTGGTGCATGGAACTCAACAAATGCAGTCCAAATGACAATTCTTCAACTTAGACAGAGTCAACAGGTCTTGTTTCTGGCTTTTCTCCATCTATTATAACCTTGGACTTCAATGAGAGAGAACTCTGCCTAGATGTTGATGGAATACTCTTACCACCGGTGGTTGACTCTTTTAGCCCTAGGTAAGTGTAGACTGACATGCCTCCTAGTGCAATGACAGCTCCATAAAGACTGGTGAGTCCAGGATCAGATTTAAATACCAGAAACCCAGAGAGCATTATGACAATAGTCTTGAATTGTCCTAGCACAACATGAGATAGAGCCGAGGTTGCACTGCATCATTCAAACACCAGCACAAACATCAGTTGACTTTCACAGGTTCCACAAAGAGAGAATGACAGATTAGAAAGGATGTATGAATACGAAGCATGAATACACAAGACATGTGAATGCCATGCTTTCAGGAGGAACAAAGTAATGGATAGTGGGCAGGCTTTCTATTGTCGGTTGGAAACTCGATCTTGTCATTTATCAGCATAATGGTGAAAAAGGTACGTTATTGTCAAAAGTGCATACCAGCAACAGTCGTGTCATCGTGTGGTTATCAGACAGAAATTATAGGTGCAAGTAGAAGTATAGAACAACAAAAGGTAGGTTGCATATCGATGTTTGAGTCAGCTCATAAGTGCACTTTTACGAGCAAAGAGGAAATGGCATGCATACTAACACTTATAAAAATGTTTAAGCATGTGGATATGGCATGCATACTAACACTTATTTATGTTATAATTTTCAAATATGAGATATTGCCTAATTACAAAAGATCATGTGAAGGAATTCATGAAGCCTAAAACATAATCTAGTACTCCCTCCGATCAGAATTAATAGACGCAGCCTCTATACATGTAAGACACTATAGAGGGTGTGTCAATTAATTCGGATCGGAGGAAGTAACAAACTTGGACACATAAATATTTGCTTTTGTTTCAAGAGAAACGGCACATTGACAGAATAGAAGGACAATCATGCAAGAGAAAACTAGAAATAGTATGCCTCACCCAAGTGCCAAAGCACCGGACCACTGAAGAAGAAAACCAAGCAAAGCAGATATCATAATTGCACAGCTGTTATTGAAATTCCAGTTGAAAGCCAACAATCCCGGAGGATCCATCACAGGCATCAGGACAAGAAAGAAAAATATCGTAATTGGGGTTGTCTTCCACATCAACCTGATCAATAACCTGAATGTTAGGAGAAAATTTATGAACTATGAGACTGTCTCAGAAGAGACATAAATCACAACTTACGCAAGAGCAGTCCAGTTTCCACTCTGTTGCAGATTTGACCACAGGATCTTGTTTATAGCACTAGGAATGATCCAAGCTATTGCTACACAAGCACCAAAAAAGTTGAACTCCAAATCAGTAACAGTTGCTACAGCCACACCAAATGACACTATAACTAGTGTGATGACCTGTAATACAAAAATATATATTATTCTTACCAATTAGATCAACTAAACAATTGAACAGTATATGAAGCTTAATTTTGTGATAAATTTACCTTTCGAAAGGAAACACCTTTTTTGAGAAGAATAAATTCTGCTGCAACTATGGTTGGAGTTACAGCTATCTTAGCCATTTGATAAAACCCTACACTGAAGATAGAGAACAGTGAGCACACTATGAAAAAAAAAACGGTTGGCCACAACATTAAGGTAGAATTTTTGCATCTGTTGAACAGGGAGACTTCATTATTGATCTCACCTATTATGCTTTAAGCTGATATTAGCAAGTCCAGTGGAAAAAGACATCACAGCACCCAAAGCGAATAATGAGGAGAAAGGAGTGGATTTTGAAGGAGGAGCGATGGGCATCAAGTATAATGCCCTCAGGACAGCCATGAGGACCCAGGCAGCTATGTAATGAATTAGAGACAGTGCAACTGGGAAGTTAAACCCAACACTACCCATCACCTGCAAAATAAAACATGTCATCTAAAAACTAAATGCAAAGACTAGCAGAAAATAACTGAAAGAAAACTAAATAAGAGATGCCATGAAGTGTAAGAAAAGTGAAAAGACAACACACACCATTTTGTTTGCCATGATGATCCCAACAGAAACCACAAAGTTGAATGTTAGCGCGACACCCGGGCCACAAAACCTCTGCTGCTGTCGCTTAGCCCCTTCCGAAGTATGAAATTCATTGTAGAGAGAACCTCTCAGCTCTTCCATTGCCCTGCCTGGGAGGCCATAAAAGTGTAACCAAGAGTGGAAAGCTCAGTTTTGGTCAATCACAAAGTGATGCAGATTACCATTTATTTAATGCGACTAAAGCATACTTTCAAATGCAGTTTTTTTCACTAAACATAAAATCATGACAACTAGGGCAATAGGGGACATAGCAATATCAAACATGGCAAGTGGCATCACAGCTAGTTTGCCTCCACTAAGAATGACTTCTTTCAGTAGATAATGCGCACCACTGAACATTACTTTTCAGGTTCAACACTCTTCATGCCAACAAAGAATTCAACTTTTTCTACGGGTCGCCAATGAAGAGCTGACCAAACTCAAAGTTCAGAAAGGAGCTGAACTAACTGATTTGCCCTGTGCATTATGCATAACCAGAAATAACACAAAAAAGGAGATAAACAAAAGTGTGCACAATCATACTAAGCTAGTGTCCTTGCCATGGAATCCAAACACCCACAAGACGAAAGCACCATTCAACGCATAAATCACCACAACTCACATGCCAAGGCTGCCATCGTTTTGCAGTCGCTGGAAACAGTCCCATCACTTCATGAGAGAAGGTGCACAGAAGCATACTCACTGATTTGGGGATCAGGGAGTAGGAACAATATTACAATTTATCCCACAAGAGCAAGAGAACGAACCAACTGGGCGTAAGGCCGTAAGCATGCTGTTGCTTCGTCCTATCCACATCATACCCACACGAACTGAAGAGCCTGTTAGAGTCTAATGAAGTCTGCATTGGTTAATTTTGTTTGTACATTTCCTATTACAAATTAAATCAGCACCTGGTGAGCAGATAACCGGAAAAAAGTCAGTTTGCTGGCTGCCAAAATGAGAATAACCAACTGGAAATGGCCGGTTTGCTATATTGTTTGTACTTTGTAGGATTCGCTGGTACAACCTCGGCAAGCTTAACAAAACTAGGGCAATACAATTTTGAAGAAAGCAGTTTTGGCACATGTACAAGTAATTCAATGTGGACAAGATGCAATTTTCATGCTACTTATACCAATGAAGAAGCTTCAAAAATAGACTGGCCGTAAAGATGCAGAACAGCAAGGACTGCCTCCGCGCACTAGAAACTCAAATCTTTATAACTGCTCGAAAGAGTAGTGGAGTTGAAGTAACCCAAGAAACCACATTGCTGCTAACAACCTTCCCTCTCTGATCTCACCTCCCCAAAAGGCGCACAGCGAGCAACGAGAGAGCAAGAGCAGAAAAGAAGGCCGGGGGAGGGGGCACTGACCAGCCTCGCCGGCGTCGCTGCCCTTGCGCTTGATGAACCGCCGGCCGCCGCCGCGCAGGATGAACTCCCATAGTCCCATTGCAGCCGCCGCATCAGCCGGCAGGCTCCCACGGCCGGCGGCTCCAACCGGCGCAGCGGCTCGATTCGTCCGGCTCCCGAGGAGCGCGGCGCAGGCCTGGGCTGTTCCAAGCTGCAGAGGGATGGGAGCAGCAGGTGGCGACGGCAAAGGTGTGCGGGGATGACCGGTAGGCGAGTTCACGAGATGTGGAACCTGGGAAAGCGACGGTAGTTCAACAAGGTCTTCTTTTACGCAGATGGTAAGATCGCAGTCAGTTTAACGAGGGGATTTATTATTACTCGGATTTTGGCCTCCGGCTGCACGTGCTATGCCCCCCGCTAATAAAAAGGTTAAAATGGCCATTGTGCGTTACAGTATAAGACAACAAAAAATAGGTGAAATTCATTACATGATTATAATATATATACTACCTATAGCGAAAATGCATAGGAGCTCAAGGGTGCTACGCCCCCCTATATTTAAAAATAACTTAGTAATTCAAAAAAAGTCAAAAAATCCTGGAACTTTTTATGGAATCAAACATGACCAAGTATTGCACTCGTATAAAAAGATTAAATAGGGAATGAATTTTATTGTATCCGGGGTCAAAGATTTCCCAAAAATGCTAGATACAAGTACTATTCATGCTATATTGTCGTCATAAATTTGTTTTTTTTGCCCTCGAGTCAACGAGAATCATTCCTTGGCCAAACATTTTATATGAGTACAACTAGCACATATGCCCCGTGCGTTGTAACCGGAGATAAAATAATATGCATTTAAAGTCAGTGAGAATTATATGTGCATGGAAAACCCTGTGCGCACACAAAAAATGAACATTTAGCTTCTCGGTTTCATCGTGTGTGAAGGAATCAATCCGCTATTTTTTTTATTCATTGATCAAGGGCATTTAAGAGTTTTGTTATGTCATTGTACGTCAGAGCTTGATGCGGGATGTTGTGGCGGTGCCAGTGGCGGTGGATCTTGGGTACAGTTTCCGAGCTCGTGCAGGGCACGCATGGCGGCCGGAGCTTTCTTCGGCGTCGATCGCGCTTGATGCGGGATTGCGGCGGCGGTTGCCATTGTATGGGCGACGACAGCGGCTGACGCGGTGGTGGGTGCTCCCTGTAGCACCCAGAATGGGGGCAGTGGCCCCTCTTCATCAAAGGTGGCGGACACCGGGGTCGTGGGTGACTCGGAGTCTGGATCTTGAGGTGGCGACAACCTTCGGAGGCTGGTGGCGGTATGGGACGTCCCTTCCATCAACAGATCGGGTTCGATGCGGGACGGCAGGTGACACATGTGACTCTTTCGGAGTTGTTAGGCAGTACCGGTCGTCGGCAGGTGAAGCTACCGGGTGGATGTGCTACCGGAGGATGTTACGCACAACATCTTATGTGGAGACGTCAAATCATGCCTGCTATCGGCAGGTGATGCACGATGGCTCTGGTGGGCGGCTCATGCTTAGCCTGTTGTTGTTGGATCGAAGGTGGTGCGGCAGTAGTCGAAGGCAGGCGGCATGGGACGTCTTTATCTTCCATTGTCTTATCCAGAGGTATCCGAATATTGAGGCGTTGGTAGACGGATAAGGGCGGATGGTACAAGAGGCTTCAACGACGATTTTATGCACTTCGATGGAAACACAAGATCTCATATCGGGCTATGTCATGTCACGCCTGCGTCGTGTCCTTGTTGAAGGTGGTGGATCGAAACTTGGCTTTGGGGATGAGAATCAAGAGTTCAACCTTGTGATGGACTCGCCATCATTGGTGCACGTCCGACATTTTCTTCTTGAAAGTGTAGCCTAGGAGTTGTGTATTTTTTGTCTCTGTTGTGTCTTGTAACATATGGTTAGTGGCTATCTGGGGAAGTTGCTGTCACGAGGTATTTGGCCTCAGGGTTTGTTTTCCATTTTATTTCCGAGTCGAGTTTCTTTGGTTGCTGGATTTTAGATTTTCAATAATATATGGCTGCATGCATCGTCCTGTGTAGAACCTAGGGGTTATCCTCCTTTTAAAAAAATGTATGTCAGAGAAGGCCCATGAGTTATTCAATCTATTTTTCCTTTCAAATCCTTTTGGTGGAGGGGATTTTAAGGTAAGAAATTTCTAAATATATTAAGAAACATGAATAATTTTTTAAATCTTGGAGACTTCTTTGAAAATTATGTACACTTTCGGAAAATCGCAAACGAAATATGAATTTGAACTTATTTTAAAATTCAAAAAAAATTATGAAAACACCAACTTTTTTTATAAAAACATTAACATTATTTGAATTTCTGAACATTTTTCTAAAACGGGAATATGTGTTTCAAATTCATAAGATTTTTAGAAAATGTGTATCTTTTATACACAAACATTATTTTAAATAGTGAAAATTTCACTAAAACAAGAATATTTTTTGAATTTAGAGCATTTTTTGAAATGCCATTTTATTTTTAGAAATCTCAAACAATTTTGAAAAACAATAATTGTTTCTGGATAACTGGAAACTTTTTGCAAGTTCCAAATATTTTTCAATATAACGACAAAAATTTGGAATTCTGAACATTTTCCATTTTTTTATTTTGAACACTTTTTTTGTGAATTTTTAATTTACTAAATAAATTCTCAAAAGAAAAATAAATTTCAAAGGGAAAAATGAGATAGGGAAAGAAGAATAAAAATGAAAGGAAAACACAAAAACAAAGAAGAATGGGCCAGCCCATTATTTGTTGGCCTGGGGAAACTTCAACTAAAAAGCATGATCATTACTTTAATTTATGAAATTTTTTTAAAACGGGAACATGTATTGAAAATGCATAAGATTTTCAGGAAATGTGTATCTTTGATACCCGAACATTACTTTTAATTGGGAAAAATTATATAAAACTAATATATTTTTCAAATTTGGAGCATATTTTTGAAATGCCGTTTTATTTTTAGAAATCTTGAAATTTTTTGGGAAAAAATTGTTTTTGAAAAAATGGGAAACTTTTTTCAAGTTTTGAATAATTTTTAAAAATAGAAACAAAATTTTCCTGTGCGAAACACACGAATTAAGAAAAAGTCAGCCAATAATTGGTTGTCCTGTGCGAAACTCCAACTATTTCTCGCCCAGCGCGTAAAATAGAATTTGCCAGCTACGTGGGCAGAATAAATAAGTGGGCTGGCTTCGCTGGGCCACATCGCGCGGCCCACACATGAAAATTCTTTTTCTAGTAGACAAACGCATAAGAATTTAGTACCACCTCGAATAGAAAACAAAATATTTGTGGGGGTGAACGGATGAAAAAGTTAGCGAAACGCACCTTGCTTTATTAGTAAGGTATAGATACCTAGTCATATTTGGTTCAAAAATATATCCAGGATTTTTTTGACGTTTTTTTTTGAATTATTATATTATTTTTAAATATAGGGGGTGGAGCACCCGAGTGCTCATAATCTGCTTCCCTACCTATAGTAGCTACTTCTTCACCTCCTCCTAGATGCACGTTGTGAAGTCGTTGGCTCTCTTCATTCGGCCTAGGGCCAGTTCCACCACCTCTTGTGACACCGCCATCCCGGCTTCTAGGCAAACAAAAGTTTGCACGACCGATACACAGCAGTACGTGGCAGGGAGGCGGCCAAGGCCGGCGCGGACCTTGACACCTATTCATATAGACTTCGTTTGTACTTTTTTAAGCGGGTGATCATGTCATTGCGTCGAGCTTCATCCTCCGTGTGCTTATCCTTCTCCCACTCGGCCATGAAGGCTTCGCACGACGCCCACAACTCGGCGAATCGTTCACCGTCTTTGCCCGTTGACGGTGTAGGATCCGGCTAAACATCAAAGACCAAGCGCTCCATTTGGATTGCCCATGCTCCACGACGACGACGTGGGCGCGTGCCATTTGTAGTGTTGTGGTTCAGTGAGAGGAATGGGAGGAAGAGCGAAGCTAGTGAGATGACGCTGATGCGAAGGGGAGAGGAAGTGAGGCAACGCCGGTGAGGGGCGGTGACAGTGCCATTGTCCATATATATATAGCCAGAGAAAATATCGGTCGATGCCATGGAAACTGTCATCTATAGCCGAACGGGCGTCACCGCGCCATGGGAATCATTACCGGTTCAATGCTATTGGAAATATGCCCTAGAGGCAATAATAAAATGGTTATTATTGTATTTCCTTGTTCATGATAATTGTCTGTTGTTCATGCTATAATTGTATTAACTGAAAACCGTAATACATGTGTGAATACATAGACCACAACATGTCCCTAGTGAGCCTCTAGTTGACTAGCTCGTTGATCAACAGATAGTCATGGTTTCCTGACTATGGACATTGGATGTCATTGATAACGGGATCACATCATTAGGAGAATGATGTGATGGACAAGACCCAATCCTAAGCATAGCACAAGATCGTGTAGTTCGTTTGCTAGAGCTTTTCCAAATGTCAAGTATCATTTCCTTAGACCATGAGATTGTGCAACTCCCGGATACCATAGGAGTGCTTTGGGTGTGCCAAACGTCACAACGTAACTGGGTGGCTATAAAGGTGCACTACGGGTATCTCCGAAAGTGTCTGTTGGGTTGGCACGAATCGAGACTGGGATTTGTCACTCCGTATGACGGAGAGGTATCTCTGGGCCCACTCGGTAATGCATCATCATAATGAGCTCAATGTGACCAAGTGTTTGGTCACGGGATCATGCATTACGGTACGAGTAAAGTGACTTGCCGGTAATGAGATTGAACAAGGTATTGGGATACCGACGATCGAATCTCGGGCAAGTAACGTACCGATTGACAAAGGGAATTGTATACAGGATTGATTGAATCCTCGACATCGTGGTTCATCCGATGAGATCATCATGGAACATGTGGGAGCCAACATGGGTATCCAGATCCCGCTGTTGGTTATTGACCGGAGAGTTGTCTCGGTCATGTCTGCATGTCTCCCGAACCCGTAGGGTCTACACACTTAAGGTTCGGTGACGCTAGAGTTGTAGAGATATTAGTATGCGGTTAACCGAAAGTTGTTCGGAGTCCCGGATGAGATCCTGGACGTCACGAGGAGTTCCGGAATGGTCCGGAGGTAAAGATTTATATATGGGAAGTCCTATTTTGGCCACCGGAAAATGTTCGGGATTTTTCGGTATTGTACCGGGAAGGTTCTAGAAGGTTCCGAAGTGGGGCCCACCTGCATGGGGGGACCCACATGAACGTGGGTAGTGGGGGCAAGGCCCCACACCCCTGGTCAAGGTGCACCAAGATCCCACCTTAGAAGGAATAAGATCGTATCCCGAAGGTATAAGATCAAGATCCCTAAAAAAGGGGGACAACAATCGGTGGGGAAGGGAAATGATGGGATTTCTTTTCCCCACCTTTGCCAACGCCCCAATGGACTTGGAGGGCAAGAAACCAGCCCCCTCCACCCCTATATATAGTGGGGAGGCGCATGGGAGCAGCACCCCAAGCCCTGGCACCTCCCTTCCTCTCGTGACACCTCTTCCTCTCCGCTTGCGCTTGGCGAAGCCCTGCCGGGATCCCGCTACTTCTACCACCACGCCGTCGTGCTGCTGGATCTCCATCAACTTCTCCTCCCCCCTTGCTGGATCAAGAAGGAGGAGACGTCCCCGCTCCGTACGTGTGTTGAACGCGGAGGTGCCGTCCGTTCGACGCTAGGATCATCGGTGATTTGGATCACGACGAGTACGACTCCATCAACCCCGTTCTCTTGAACGCTTCCGCTCGCGATCTACAAGGGTATGTAGATGCACTCCTTCCCTCTCGTTTCTAGCATCTCCTAGATTGATCTTGGTGACACGTAGGAAAATTTTGAATTTCTGCTACGTTCCCCAACAGTGGTATCAGAGCCAGGTTTATGCGTAGATTCTATGCACAAGTAGAACACAAAGTAGTTGTGGGCGATGATTTGTTCAATTTTCTTGCCATTACTAGTCTTATCTTGATTCGGCGGCATTGTGGGATGAAGCGGCCCGGACCGACCTTACACGTACTCTTACGTGAGACAGGTTCCACCGACTGACATGCACTTGATGCATAAGGTGGCTAGCGGGTGCCTGTCTCTCCCACTTTAGTTGGATCAGATTCGATGAAAAGGGTCCTTATGAAGGGTAAATAGCAATTGGTATATTACCGTTGTGGCTTTTGCGTAGGTAAGAAACGTTCTTGCTAGAAACCCATAGCAGCCACGTAAAACATGCAACAACAATTAGAAGACGTCTAACTTGTTTTTGCAGGGTATGCTATGTGATGTGATATGGCCAAAAGGATGTGATGAATTATATATGTGATGTATGAGATTGATCATGTTCTTGTAATAGGAATCACGACTTGCATGTCGATGATTATGACAACCAGCAGGAGCCATAGGAGTTGTCTTAATTTATTGTATGTCCTGCATGTCAATGAAAACACCATGTAATTACTTTACTTTATTGCTAACCGTTAGCCATAGTAGTAGAAGTAATAGTTGGCGAGACAACTTCATGAAGACACGATGATGGAGATCATGATGATGGAGATCATGGTGTCATGCCGGTGACAAAGGTGATCATGCCGCGCCTCGAAGATGGAGATCAAAGGCACAAGATGATATTGGCCATATCATGTCACTTTATGATTTGCATGTGATGTTTGTCATGTTTACATCTTATTTGCTTAGAACGACGGTAGCATAAATAAGATGATCCCTCACTAAATTTTCAAGAGATGTGTTCCCCCTAACTGTGCACCGTTGCGAAGGTTCGTTGTTTCGAAGCACCACGTGATGATCGGGTGTGATAGATTCTAACGTTCGCATACAACGGGTGTTGACGAGCCTAGCATGTACAGACATGGCCTCGGAACACAAGCAAAACACTTAGGTTGACTTCACGAGCCTAGCATGTACAGACATGGCCTCGGAACACAAGAGACCGAAAGGTCGAACATGAGTCGTATAGTAGATACGATCAACATGGAGATGTTCACCGATGATGACTAGTCCGTCTCACGTGATGATCGGACACAGCCTAGTCGATTCGGATCATGTATCACTTAGATGACTAGAGGGATGTCTATCTAAGTGGGAGTTCATTAAATAATCAGATGAAGTTAATTATCATGAACATAGTCAAAAGGTCTTTGCAAATAATGTCGTAGCTTACACTTTAGTTCTACTAAGATATGTTCCTAGAGAAAATTTAGTTGAAAGTTGATAGTAGCAATTATGCGGACTGGGTCCGTAAACTGAGGATTGTCCTCATTGCTGCACAGAAGGCTTATGTCCTTAATGCACCGCTCGGTGTGCTGAACCTCAAGCGTCGTCTGTAGATGTTACGAAACATCTGACATACACGTTTTGATGACTACGTGATAGTTCAGTGTGTGATGCTAACGGTTTAAAATTGTGGCACCAAAGACGGTTTTGAAACGTCGCAGAACATATGAGATGTTCCAAAGACTGAAATTGGGATTTCAGACTAATGCCCACGTCAAGAGGTATGAGACCTCTGACAAGTTTCTTAAGCCTGCAAACTAAGGAGAAAAGCTCAATTGTTGAGCATGTGCTCAGATTGTCTGAGTACTACAATCACTTGAATCGAGTGGGAGTTAATCTTCCAGATGAGATAGTGATGGTTCTCCATAGTCACTGCCACCAAGCTATTAGAGCTTCGTGATGAACTATAACATATCAGGGATAGACATGATGATCCTTGAGCAACTCGCGATGTTTGACACCGCGAAAGTAGAAATCAAGAAGGAGCATCAATTGTTGATGGTTAGTAAAACCACTAGTTTCTAGAAGGGCAAGGGCAAGAAGGGATACTTCATGAAATGGCAAATCAGTTGCTGCTCTAGTGAAGAAACCCAAGGTTGAACCCAAACCCGAGACTAAGTGCTTCTGAAATGAGGGGATCGGTCACTGAAGTAGAACTACCCTAGATACTTCGTAGATGAGAAGGCTGGCAAGGTCGACAGAAGTATATTGGATATACATTATATTAATGTGTACTTTACTAGTACTCCTAGTAGCACCAGGGTATTAGATACCGGTTCGGTTGCTAAGTGTTAGTAACTCGAAATAAAAGTTGCGGAATAAACGGAGACTAGCTAAAGGTGAGATGATGATATGTGTTGGAAGTGTTTCCAAGGTTGATGTGATCAAGCATCGCATGCTCCCTCTACCATCGAGATTGGGGTTAAACCTGAATAATTATTATTTGGTGTTTGTGTTGAGCATAGACATGATTGGATTATGTTTATCGCAATACGGTTATTCATTAAAGGAGAATAATGGTTACTCTGTCTATTTGAATAATACCTTCAATGGTCTTGCACCTAAAATGAATGGTTTATTGAATCTCGATCGTAGTGATACACATGTTCATGCCAAAAGATATAAGATAGTAATGATAGTACCACATACTTGTGGCACTGCCACTTGAGTCATATTGGTATAAAACGCATGAAGAAGCTCCATGTTGATGGATCTTTGGACTCACTCGTTTTTGAAAAGATTGAGACATGCGAACCATGTCTATTAGTATATATGCATGAAGAAAGTCCATACAGATGGATCATTTGGACTCACTTGATTTTGAATCACTTGAGACATGCAAATCATACCACATGGGCAAGATGACTGAAAGGCCTCGTTTTCAGTAAGATGGAACAAGAGAGCAACTTGTTGGAAGTAATACATTTGATGTGTGCAGTCCAATAAATGCTGACGCACGCGGTGGATATCGTTATGTTCTTACTTCACAGATGATTTGAGTAGATTTACTTGATGAAACACAAGTCTGAATTATTGAAAGGTTCAAGTAATTTCAGAGTGAAGTTGAAGATCGTCGTGACAAGAGGATAAAATGTCTGCGATATGATCATAGAGATGAATATCTGAGTTACGAGTTTGGCACACAATTAAGAAATTGTGGAAATTGTTTCACGACTAATACCGCCTGGAACACCATATTGTGATGGTGTGTCCGAACATCATAACTGCACCCTATTGGATATGGTGCATACCATGATGTCTCTTATCGAATTACAACTATCGTTTATGGGTTAGGCATTAGAGACAACCGCATTCACTTTAAATAGGGCACCACACAATTCCGTTGAGACGACACCGTATGAACTATGGTTTAGAGAAACCTAAGCTGTCGTTTCTTAAAAGTTTGGGGCTGCGACACTTATGTGAAAAAGTTTCAGGCTGATAAGCTCGAACCCAAAGCGGATAAATGCATCTTCATAGAATACCCAAAACAGTTGGGTATACCTCCTATTTCAGATCTGGAAGCAAAAGTGATTGTTTCTAGAAACGGGTCCTTTCTCGAGGAAAAGTTTCTCTCGAAAGAATTGAGTGGGAGGATGGTGGAGACTTGATGAGGTCATTGAACCGTCACTTCAACTAATGTGTAGCAAGGCACAGGAAGTTGTTCCTGTGGCACCTACACCAATTGAAGTGGAAGCTTATGATAGTGATCATGAAACTTCAGATCATGTCACTACCAAACCTCATAGGACGACAAGGATGCGTACTACTTCAGAGTGGTACGTAATCCTGTCTTGGAAGTCATGTTGCTAGACAACAATGAACCTACGAGCTATGGAGAAGCGATGGTGGGCCCGGATTCCGATGAATGGCTCGAGGCCATAAAATCCGAGAGGATCCATGTATGAAAACAAAGTATAGACTTTGAAAGAACTACTTGATGGTCGTAAGGCTGTTGGCAGATGGATTTTAAAGGGAAGACAGACAATGATGGTAAGTGTCACCATTAAGAAAGCTTGACTTATCGTTAAGATGTTTTCCGGCAAGTTCAAGGAGTTGACTGCGATGAGACTTTCTCACTCGTAGCGATGCTAAGAGTTTGTTAGAATTATATTAGCAGTTACTGCATTATTTATGAAATCTTGCAGATAGGATGTCAAAACATTGTTTCCTCGACGATTTTCTTGAGGAAAGGTTGTATGTGATACAACCAGAAGGTTTTGTCAATCCTGAAAGATGCTAACAAGTATGCAAAGCTCCAGCAATCCTTCTAAGGATTGGAGTAAGCATCTCGGAGTTGGAATGAACGCTTTGATAAGATGATCAAAGATTTTGGGTTTATACAAAGTTCATGAGAAACTTGTATTTCCAAAGAAGTGAGTGGGAGCACTATAGAATTTTTGATGAGTATATGTTGTTAACATATTGTTGATCAGAAATGATGTAGAATTTCTGGAAAGCATCCAGGGTTATTTGAAAAGTGTTTTTAATGGAAAACCTGGATTAAGCTACTTGAACATTGAGCATCAAGATCTATAAGGATAGATCAAAAAACGCTTAATAGTACTTTCAAATGAATACGTACCGTGACAAGATTTTGAAGGAGTTCAAAATAGATCAGCAAAGAAGGAGTTCTTGGCTGTGTTACAAGGTGTGAGTATTGAGTAAGACTCAAGACCTGACCACGGCAGAAGAAAGAGAAAGGACGAAGGTCGTCCCCTATGCTTTAGACGTAGGCTCTACAATATGCTATGCTGTGTGCCGCACCTGAAGTGTGCCTTGCCATGAGTTAGTCAAGGGGTACAATAGTGATCCAGGAAGGGATCACATGACAGCGGTCGAACTTATCCTTAGTATCTAGTGGACTAAGGAATTTTCTCGATTATGGAGGTGGAAAGGGGGTTCGTCGTAAAGGGTAACGTCGATGCAAACTTTGACACTAATCCGGATGACTCTAAGTAGTGAACCGGATTCGTATAGTAGAGCAGTTATTTGGAATAGCTCCAAGTAGCGTGTGGTAGCTGCATCTACAAGATGACATAGAGATTTGTAAAGCACACACGGATCTGAATGTTGCAGACCCGTTGACTAAAACCTCTCTCGTAAGCTAACATGATCAAACCCTAGAACTCATTGAGTGTTAATCACATGGTGATGTGAACTAGATTATTGACTCTAGTAAACTCTTGGGTATTAGTCACATGGCGATGTGAACTTTGAGTGTTAATCACATGGTGATGTGAACTAGATTATTGACTCTAGTGCAAGTGGGAGACTGTTGGAAATATGCCCTAGAGGCAATAATAAAATGGTTATTATTGTATTTCCTTGTTCATGATAATTGTATGTTGTTCATGCTATAATTGTATTAACTGGAAACCGTAATACATGTGTGAATACATAGACCACAACATGTCCCTAGTGAGCCTCTAGTTGACTAGCTCATTGATCAACAGATAGTCATGGTTTCCTGACTATGGACATTGGATATCATTGCTAACGGGATCACATCATTAGGAGAATGATGTGATGGACAAGACCCAATCCTAAGCATAGCACAAGATCGTGTAGTTCGTTTGCTAGAGCTTTTCCAAATGTCAAGTATCATTTCCTTAGACCATGAGATTGTGCAACTCTCGGATACCATAGGAGTGCTTTGGGTGTGCCAAACGTCACAACGTAATTGGGTGGCTATAAAGGTGCACTACGGGTATCTCCGAAAGTGTTTGTTGGGTTGGCATGAATCGAGACTGGGATTTGTCACTCCGTATGACGGAGAGGTATCTCTGGGCCCACTCGGTAATGCATCATCATAATGACCTCAATGTGACCAAGTGTTTGGTCACGGGATCATGCATTACGGTACGAGTAAAGTGACTTGCCGGTAACGAGATTGCACAAGGTATTGGGATACCGACGATCGAATCTCAGGCAAGTAACGTACCGATTGACAAAGGGAATTGTATACGGGATTGATTGAATCCTCGACATCGTGGTTCATCCAATGAGATCATCGTGGAACATGTGGGAGCCAACATGGGTATCCAGATCCCGCTGTTGGTTATTGACCGGAGAGTCGTCTCGGTCATGTCTGCATGTCTCCCGAACCCGTAGGGTCTACACACTTAAGGTTCGGTGACGCTAGAGTTGTAGAGATATTAGTATGCGGTTAACCGAAATTTATTCGGAGTCCCGGATGAGATCCCGGACGTCACGAGGAGTTCCGGAATGGTCCGGAGGTAAATATTTATATATGGGAAGTCCTATTTTGGCCACCAGAAAATGTTCGGGATTTTTCGGTATTGTACCGGGAAGGTTCTAGAAGGTTCCGAAGTGGGGCCCACCTGCATGGGGGGACCCACATGAACATGGGTAGTGGGGGCAAGGCCCCACACCCCTGGTCAAGGCGCACCAAGATCCCACCTTAGAAGGAATAAGATCATATCCCGAAGGGATAAGATCAAGATCCCTAAAAAAGGGGGATAACAATCGGTGGGGAAGGGAAATGATGGGATTTCTTTTCCCCACCTTTGCCAACGCCCCAATGGACTTGGAGGGAAAGAAACCAGCCCCCTCCACCCCTATATATAGTGGGGAGGCTCATGGGAGCAGCACCCCGAGCCCTGGCGCCTCCCTCCCTCCCGTGACACCTCTGCCTCCCCGCTTGCGCTTGGCGAAGCCCTGCCGGGATCCCGCTACTTCCACCGCCACGCCGTCATGCTGCTGGATCTCCATCAACTTCTCCTCCCCCCTTGCTGGATCAAGAAGGAGGAGACGTCCCCGCTCCGTACGTGTGTTGAACGCGGAGGTGCCGTCCGTTCGGCGCTAGGATCATCGGTGATTTGGATCACGACGAGTACGACTCCATCAACCCCGTTCTCTTGAACGCTTCCGCTCGCGATCTACAAGGGTATGTAGATGCACTCCTCCCCTCTCGTTGCTAGCATCTCCTAGATTGATCTTGGTGACACGTAGGAAAATTTTGAATTTCTGCTACGTTCCCCAACAAATGCTGCTCATTGGGAACCCACACATGCCTGTGCTGGTAATCGAGGACGCGTGAATTCATCTTAGTTTCACATTCACATGGATCAACGTGGGAAAGAGGCCGATTGAATTTGGTACAGTCACCAACGATCAACCACTTACTCCGGTGAATGATGAATTAGTATCACGGACTAGCAAATTATGAAGGACCATTGTGTAAGTGCATCTAGTGCCCCATAGTGATTTTGGTGTATTGAAGACTTATAGGTTAAGGGACTAATGTGTTTATGAGTGTACACAGGTCTATACGTCTATGAGGAGTTTGATATTTACAGAGAAAGTCGACCCCTAAAAATGAAGTTCTTCGACTGAAGACTTTGGATTTCTGAAGACTTTCTGAAGACTTTGAAAGTGAAGAAATTGGTGTGACCTTGAAGACTTGGTATTCATTTGAGGAACATGAAGCGTGAAGACTTTTGTTTTCGTAGTTTCATTTTCTCTTTCTTGAGTCATAGGAAACACCGTAATGTTAAAGGGGGTCGAGGAAATACTGAGGAAAAATTTCCATGTGATGCTCAACTCAAAATCCTACACCTACCAATCCCTTCGAGTGAAGCCATTGGAAATCTCATACAGTTCAGTCATATTCTTCAGTGACAGAGACGAAGCTCTTCTGGTCTCTGAGGAATTTGTTCTGACTGAGGAGTTAGGAATTCGCCAGTGCGGATTGCCTACACAGTGAGGAACATGATAGCCCTGAGGAATTTGAGCCTCATATTTCGAACCGTTGCTGTGCTACGCGCCAGCTGTCCCAAAATATCTTATCCACCTAACGGTCATATCATTGAAGGGCATTTATGTCTTATCATGTCGTGCTGCTCCCTAGGCTATAAATAGCCGCCCCCTACAACCACTAGCTGGTTGGCTGCTCCGAGAGAAACTGACACTTGTCATTTGAGAGCATCCCATCCTCCGAGGACTTTGAGCGAAAATCATCGAGTGAGGAAAACCCAAACCCAAACACCTACAAACCCAACGTGATTGAGCATCACTGAAGAGATTGATCCTGCGTGGATCCGATGCTTGTTACCTTTGAAGACTGTGTTTCTTCCAGACGGTTAGGCGTCATGGTCTAGAGCATCCAAGAGGAATTATGGATCGCCGAGTGACCGAGTTTGTGAAGGTTCGGAAGTCACCTGAAGACTTACCACGAGTGATTGGACGAGGTCTGTGTGACCTTAGCTCAAGGGGAATACGGTGAGGACTAAGTGTCCTGGACTGCGTGTTCAGGACTGGGTGTCCGGGACTGTGTGTCCTCAGGTTTAAATACCTAGCCGCCCTAACCAGACGTACAACTGAGACATCAGTTGGAACTGGTCTACCAAATCATTGTCTTCACCAAGCTTACTGGTTCTATTTCCTCAACTCTTTCATTTCCTCATAACTGTGTTGTGCACTTGTCATATCTGTGTTTGAAGACTTTGACTAAAGACTTTCTCAATTTCCTCAGTTCAATTTCTTCAGTCTGTTTGTCTTCATCATGTGCTATCCTGTGTTTACGCTTTCTGTACTCTGTGTTTGTCTTCATTTCATCATGATGACCATGCCTATGTTCTGCTATGCTTACTCTTGAGTACTAATTCCGCTGCAAGTAGTTTTTCGCTAAGGAATTTCCTCACCCACAAATTCCTCAGTGAAGAATTCATAAAAATCGCCTATTCACCCCCCTCTAGTCGATATAACGCACTTTCACATTGTGAAAATTATGTCGGCGCTAATGGTAGAAGAAGGCCTCATCACTGGTGTTGGTGTCCTGGATTAGGGGGTGCTTTCCATGTCGGCCAGCCAATTATGGGCCGGGCCGAGGACCCACCGAAGACTGATGAACGGGCCATGCAGGCCCTGGCCCTCGGCGTAATCAAGATGAAGATCTCCTGGAGGCTTGGCGTACACTTCAAGCATATTTGAATGATCGGCATGCTTATCCCTAGATTGTAAATCCTATATAAGCCGTGGGGTTTAGTCTGTAAAAGCACGATTATAAGGTTTAGAGCTTAGAACTCTTTCATATGATCTCGAGGTAGATCATACTATACTATGTACTCCATCACTATCAATATATGAGAAGCAGGACGTAGGGTTTTACCTCATCAAGAGGGCCTGAACCTGGGTAAACGTCATGCCCCTTCTTTCCCCTGTTACCATCTAGCTCAGATCACCATGCTTGGGACCCCCTACCCGAGATCTGCCGATTTTAGCACGGACATTGATGGCCCCTATAGGTCCCGCTATGTGGTCGCAAGAGCTCGATGGAGAATCTTTGGATAGATGACATCATTGGCTGCGGAGATATCTTCATCCACGACCAGCTTTTTGCCTTCGGCAGCATCGTGCTGCACTCCGACTCAACTGGGCATGTCAGCCAAGTAGAGACTTTCTCCTATGGCCAAGCCATCCGGTTTGGCAATCTGGAGTACGTCGTAGATTCGCATGGCGAGCTTGCCTTCTCGGGTTGGGTTTCGGATCAGCCCGAGAGCTCAAGGGATGTCATTGTCCGCACACTGATACATCCATTTTGCATCATGTTTTCCTACTGTTATTTATATTGTTTTTATGCATAATAATGCTTTTTGCAGTAATTCTAGTGCCTTTTCTCTCATAATATGCAAGGTTCACACAAGGAGGGAGAATACCGGCAGCTGGAATTATGTACCTGAAAAAGCTACGTCAGGCCACCTATTCTGCACAACTCCAAATGAGTTGAAACTTCACGGAGATTTTTTATGGAATATATAAGAATTATCGAAACAAATAACTACCATAGGGGGCCCACCAGGTGGGCACAATCCACCTGGGCGCGCCAGGGAGCCCAGGCGCGCCCTGGTGGGTTGTGCCCTCACTACAAGAAATATGTCAACTAGTGACCTTCTGTCAGTGACCCTGGAAGAATTGGTCATAGATCTATGACCATTTCAGACCAATTGGTCAAAAGCTGTTCGGGGGGTTCCAAACCCTAAACTATAACGACCATTTTGGTCAGAAAGGTCGTAATTTCCTTACACGAAATGGTCATAAAGCAGATTGCACAGGTCCGCTGCCTTATTTTTAGCTGATCATGACCAATATAGATGGTTATAACCTTGTAAATTGTGGTGAGTTGCTATGACTAGGCGCCACCTCATCAGTTTTGCCTATGTGTCATGTCCATGTGGCAGTTTTTGCCCTAGGTTGTGAAGCAACCTATATTTCTGTCATTCCCAAAATTCCCAAAAAATCTCATAAATTCTTTGGGTCATATCTTCGTCAAATATGTAAAAAAACCTTCCTTGCCTAGTTCAAAAATAATTCAAAAATATTCATTTTCTTATTCTGTTCAGAAAAACCCTTTGTGAGGAAGTACCCCTTTGGCATGTCCAAATGGTATCCATTTTCTACAGTGCTTTCCTATGCCCAAATAACCATCCTCCACCAAATGCTAGCTCAATACATTCATTATTTTGAGCCCAGCTTCAACGTTCGTATTTATGTCCAGTGTGGTACTTTGCAAAGCAAGTACCACCTAGGCTCCTCCTTTTGAGCTGAAAATTTGTGAAGACGGTCTTCTTAGTAACTGATCATCCTCAGCCAAAACTCACGCCCATTAGCCATGTGCATTTCCCGTACCGCTAATCAAACACTTGGCTGCTTATTCATGTTTGAGCATCGATCGGTCTCCTCGTGAGAATCTTATGTTGTGATTTTCTTCCTAGCACCTACCTAGGGAGTGCCCAACCAACTAGACATGCCTAGGCCGCCCAGAACACATGGCAATGCCACGGTCACGCGGTGACCTCGCGGCGGGCATGCGAGTTTACGCGCTCTAGAGTTGGGGCCCTCAGCCACCGTCTAAACCTCGACGTATCGCCACCAAACCATGTATTTATGATTAAATAGGTACTTATGTAACTAGAAATGATTTTTGGAAAAAATAAATAGCAAACTATGAGGCAGCTGCAGTTCAAATTTGACCCACTTCCTATTGAATCGGCAGGAATTTGTCTTTTTCACCAGAGGTGGATCAAAACTTTTGACACCAAACCATTTTGTCAGTTGTGCATTAAATATGGCCTAGTATTTTATAAAATTGATTTGGTCTAATTTTGCAACAAATATATGGTAGGTCCTTCACAAAAAAAACTCATTTCACGCACTCGAAAAATGGAAAATGAATTTTCCATGCAAAGAAAATGAAAACTCCCTTTGGCAAAATTGTTTGGAATTCCAAGATGCACCATTGTGCACAATATGAGATCATTTGAACAAACTATGCCATGAATGTGGCCATAAGATTGATCATTTGGCTTGAAAGCCACGAATCTTCACGCATGATAGCTCGTTTCTGAGAACACTTTTTTAAAATAATTTCCGTATTACAAGTTTATTATTTTTCCTGGAAACTTGGTCACATATAATGACACAATGCGAAGGTTTTCCAATTTTTTGATTTTTTTGAATTTTTTATGCCCGTTTCAAAATGCGGTCAAAACGGCGGGCTTGACCGTTCCTAGCTAGTGGTTGAATCTTGAAATCTTTTGATGTTTCTCTGATTAAATAGATACTTATATACCTAGAAATGATTTTTGGAAAAAATAAAGATCAAACTATGAGGCAGCTGCAGTTCAAATTTGACCTGCTTCCTCCTGAATCGGTGGGAATTTGTCTTTTTCACCAGAGGTGGATAAAAACTTTTTACACCCAACCATTTTGTCAGTGTGCATTAAATATGGACTAGTATTTTATAAAATTGATTTGGTCCAATTTTGCAACAAATATATGGTAGGTCCTTCACAAAAAAACGTCATTTCGGGCACTCGAAAAATGGAAAATGAATTTTTCGTCCAAAGAAAATGAAAACTCCCTTAGGCAACATTGTTTGGAATTCCAAGATGCACCATTGTGCACAATTTGAGATCATTTGAACAAACTATGCCATGAATGTGGCCATAAGATTGATCATTTGACTAGAAAGCCATGAATCTTCACACTTGATAGCTCGTTTCTGAGAATACTTTTTCAAAATAATTGCCATATTACAAGTTTATAATTTTTTCTGGTACCTTGGCCACATATAATGAAACAATGCAAAGGTTTTCCAATTTTTTGATTTTTTTGAATTTTTTATGCCCGTTTCAAAATGCGATCAAAATGGCGGGAATAACCGTTCCTAGCTAGTGGTTGAATCTTGAATTTTTTTGGTGTTTCTCTGATTAAATAGATACTTATGTACCTAGAAATGATTTTGGGAAAAAATAAAGAGCAAACTATGAGGTAGCTACAGTTCAAATTTGACCCGCTTCCAACTGAATCGGCGGGAATTTGTCTTTTTCACGAGAGGTGGATCAAAACTTTTTACACCCAAACATTTGGTCAATTGTGCATTAAATATGTCCTAGTATTTTAGAAAATTGATTTTGTCCAATTTTGCAACAAATATATGGTAGGTCCTTCACAAAAAAACCTCATTTCGGGCACTCGAAAAATGGAAAATTAATTTTTCGTCTAAAGAAAATGAAAACTGCCTTAGGCAACATTGTTTGGAATTCCAAGATGCACCATTGTGCACAATATGAGATCATTTGAACAAACTATGCCTTGAATGTGGCCATAAGATTGATCATTTGGCTTGAAAGCCATGAATCTTCACACTTGATAGCTCGTTTCTGAGAACACTTTTTTTAAATTGCCGTATTACAAGTTTATTATTTTTGCTGGTAACTTGGCCACATATAATGAAACAACGCGAAGGTTTTACAATTTTTTGATTTTTTGAATTTTTATGCCCGTTTCAAAATGCGGTCAAAATGGCGGGAATAACCGTTCCTAGCTAGTGGTTGAATCTTGAAATTTTTTTGGTGTTTCTCTGATTAAATAGATACTTATGTACCTAGAAATGATTTTTGGAAAAAACAAAGAGCAAACTATGAGGTAGCTACAGTTCAAATTTGACCCGCTTCCACCAGAATCGGCGGGAATTTGTCTTTTTCACGAGAGGTGGATCAAAACTTTTTACACCCAACCATTTTGTCAATTGTGCATTAAATATGTCCTAGTATTTTAGAAAATTGAATTGGTCCAATTTTGCAACAAATATATGGTAGGTCCTTCACAAAAAAACCTCATTTCGGGCACTCAAAAAATGGAAAATGAATTTTTCGTCCAAAGAAAATGAAAACTCCCTTAGGCAACATTGTTTGGAATTCCAAGATGCAGCATCGTGCCCAATACGAGATCATTTGAACAAACTATGCCATGAATGTGGCTATAAGATTGATCATTTGGCTTGAAAGCCATGAATCTTCACACTTGATAGCTCGTTTCTGAGAACACTTTTTTTTTAAAATTGCCGTATTACAAGTTTATAATCTTTGCTGGTAACTTGGCCACATATAATGAAACAACGCGAAGGTTTTCCAATTTTTTGATTTTTTTGAATTTTTTATGCCCGTTTCAAAATGCGGTCAAAATGGCGGGAATAACCATTCCTAGCTAGTGGTTGAATCTTGAATTTTTTTGGTGTTTCTCTGATTAAATAGATACTTATGTACCTAGAAATGATTTTTTGGAAAAAAAGAAAGAACAAACTATGAGGTAGCTACAGTTCAAATTTGACCCGCTTCTAGATGAATCGGCGGGAATTTGTCTTTTTCACGAGAGGTGGATCAAAACTTTTTACACCCCCAAATTTGGTCAATTGTGCATTAAATATGTCCTAGTATTTTAGAAAATTGATTTGGTCCAATTTTGCAACAAATATATGGTAGGTCCTTCACAAAAAAACCTCATTTCGGGCACTCGAAAAATGGAAAATGAATTTTTCGTCCAAAGAAAATGAAAACTCCCTTTGGCAAAATTGTTTGGAATTCCAAGATGCACCATTGTGCACAATATGAGATCATTTGAACAAACTATGCCATGAATGTGGCCATAAGATTGATCATTTGGCTTGAAAGCCACGAATCTTCACGCATGATAGCTCGTTTCTGAGAACACTTTTTTAAAATAATTTCCGTATTACAAGTTTATTATTTTTCCTGGAAACTTGGTCACATATAATGACACAATGCGAAGGTTTTCCAATTTTTTGATTTTTTTGAATTTTTATGCCCGTTTCAAAATGCGGTCAAAATGCCAGGAATAACCGTTCCTAGCTAGTGGTTCAATCTTGAAATTTTTTTGGTGTTTCTCTGATTAAATAGATACTTATGTACCTAGAAATGATTTTTGGAAATAATAAAGAGCAAACTATGAGGTAGCTACAGTTCAAATTTGACCCGCTTCCAACTGAATCGGCGGGAATTTGTCTTTTTCACGAGAGGTGGATCAAAACTTTTTACACCCAACCATTTGGTCAATTGTGCATTAAATATGTCCTAGTATTTTAGAAAATTGATTTGGTCCAATTTTGCAACAAATATATGGTAGGTCCTTCACAAAAAAACCTCATTTCGGGCACTCGCAAAATGGTAAATGAATTTTTCGTTCGAAGAAAATGAAAACTCCCTTAGGCAACATTGTTTGGAATTCCAAGATGCACCATTGTGCACAATATGAGTTCATTTGAACAAACTATGCCTTGAATGTGGCCATAAGATTGATCATTTGGCTTGAAAGCCATGAATCTTCACACTTGATAGCTCGTTTTTTAGAACACTTTTTGTTAAATTGCCGTATTACAAGTTTATAATTTTTTCTGGTAACTTGGCCACATATAATGAAACAATGCGAAGGTTTTCCAATTTTTTGATTTTTTTTTGAATTTTTTATGCCCGTTTCAAAATGCGGTCAAAATGGCGGGAATAACCGTTCCTAGCTAGTGGTTGAATCTTGAATTTTTTTTGGTGTTTCTTTGAGTAAATAGATACTTATGTACCTAGAAATGATTTTTGGAAAAAATAAAGAGCAAACTACGAGGTAGCTACAGTTCAAATTTGACCCGCTTCCAACTGAATCGGCAGGAATTTGTCTTTTTCACGAGAGGTGGATCAAATCTTTTTACACCCAACCATTTGGTAAATTGTGCATTAAATATGTTCTAGTATTTTAGAAAATTGATTTGGTACAATTTTGCAACAAATATATGATAGGTCCTTCACAAAAAAATTCATTTTGGGCACTCAGAAAATGGTTTAAAATAGCTAGAAAGATCAGAAATGCATACAAATTGGTCCTTATCTAAAAAATGTGGTCTAAGTCTAGTGAAAATTTGTGTGGTGCCATTTTGCAAAATATTTTTGATAGCTGCTTCACAAAATCCCTCTATTTTTAATACTTGAAGACTATTTTAAATCACTGATTTTTCGAACCAATGAGAACTCTTCCCACGGATCGATGACACGGCGCCCATCCATCCATCCATCCATCTCTCCATCCCACATCCATCTATCCATCTATCTACAGAAAAAAGAAAAGAAAAAGATCCCCACCCGCAGCCCAAACCCTAGCTCAGATCCCCCATCGCACCCCTCCTCCCTCGTCCTCATCTCCTCGCCGCCGCAGCCACCTCCTCCCCGTCCCCTGCACCACTCCTTGTCGCCAACCTACGGCGCCCGATGCCGCCCGATTCCGGCACCGTCCAACGGCGCCCGATACCCTCCCCTCCGCTCCATCCTCCCCATCGACCAGATCGACCGCACCCTCCCACCCACACATCGCCGCCGCCACCCACCGTCCCGTCTGACCTCGCCGCCGCCACCCACCGCCCAGTCTGACCTCATCGCTGGCCGCCCCTCCCGCTCTCTTCCCCCCATAGCTGCCGCCCCCTCCCTCTCCTCCCATCAGAAGAGAAGAGGGACCTCCGTTTGTACGAGGGGACAGTTGCATCTCGTCCTCGTGCGGATCGAGCCGGACGCGCGTCGTCATCAAGGCGCGTCGTCGTCAAGAGCTAGAGACGCCATGGGAGTGCAGATTGAGGCGGGGTCCAGATCGAGGCGGGGTCCTTCTTCCTCCGCCTGCTTCTGCTCTCTCGCCCATCTTCTCCCCATCCCTTCCATTCCCTCCTGCTGCTACTGGATTTGGGGTGGGGGGGTGGGGAGAGAGCCATGCCAGTGTTGATGTCGGTTGGCTGATTTGGTTCTTTACTCCCCAGGTGGCCTCCGCGCATCTCCTTCGCCCGCTCGAGCCGTAGAAGCATGGGTGCGAACGGCCCCGCTAGCAGCACCGCCGCCTCATCATCCTCTTTGCCGGCCATTGCCGGCTGCAGTGGCGGCGTGGCCCAGAAGCCGTGGCTGTTCGTCGGGCTCGGGAACCCCGGCAGGATGTACAAGGGGACCCGCCACAACGTAAGATTCCGACGCTCCAGCTTTCTGGATCACGCTTTGCTTCTCTTGTAAGGAGCTGTGCGTTTTCAGCTGGTAGCCCTGTCGACTGCCCAAGTTAATCATGATGCAATTCATAAATCCTACTAGTAATTGCTAGAAATTACTGCAATTTTCTGAAGCCGATTTAACTATGTCTACAAACACTGATGTTGCGTGGCTGGCAAGGCTAAGTAGGCTTGATGCTAAGCTCTTCGCCAGGGTAAAGGTGTTATCTTTTTGGTTGCTTGATACTACAAACTCTTGGCTTTCAGTTAACTGCGTACTGTCCCGATTAGTGTGATTAGTTGAACTATACTCTGGATTACAGTATGTCACTATTATATCATGTTGGTAATCATTATGTTGTTGCATACAGGTTGACGAGATGGGGTTCAGACGCCCCAGCAAGATCCAGGCCGTCACGCTTCCCATGATCCTCACGCCGCCCTACAAGAACCTCGTAGCCCAGGCGCACAACGGCTCCGGCAAGACCACCTGCTTCGTCCTCGGCATGCTCAGCCGCGTCGACCCCAGCCGCAGGACTCCCCAGGCCATCTGCATCTGCCCTACCAGGGAGCTTGCGCAGCAGGTCCCTCTCTCATCTCATCTAGTTACTGAATACTCCTCTGACTGCTATTTTTCACCTGTAATCTGATTATTAATGTACCCAAATGTTAATTGGACCTCCTGTCTAGTATAGGACAAGTCAGTGAATGCTAGTACGTGTTTTACTAAATTCATCAGATAGTTAACTCACTGTGAGATGTCCACTCTTGTTTTGTTAATTCATCAGATAGCAGGAAATTCCGCCCTGCTTTGTCGAACTGTTTCTGACCATGTTTGCCCGCATTGCGTTTTCTGTGCAGGTGTTGATGCAGGAAGATCTGTTCCTGACCAAGCTGACCAGCATGTGCGAGAGGAGCACGGAGAAGGGCTCTATGTGGGTCACCATGAAGCAATGTGAGAGACCCCTACCCTTATAGCTGGTTCATGTGGTGTGGGTTGTAGATTTGTTGGGTTCAGCAACTCTGATGTGATGAGTTGTTCGATGTGCGCAGCGTCGATGAAGTGTCAGGCTAGGTTGAAGAAGATGGCGAGTAAGGGGGAGCCTGGTGAGTACTGGTGCCTGGTCTGCGCCACCGATGGCAAGAGGAACATCTCCACCTCGGTATTATTCACTTTCTTTCTACTGCTGGTTCGGCATTATGTCTACTGGATGTGTTTTGCCTTGATTCTGTGCCTGATGGTAATCAGGTTGCCGTTATTTAGCCCCCTTGTGTGCTATGATTGTGAATTATAGATCATGCATTTGCATATTTCCTTCGTGTATCTGCTGTATGAACTGAAACAACTCCAGTTTGCACACATGCTAAATAGAATTTTTGTTGGTTGTTACTTCCAATTGAGGACTGTTTGTTGGTGTTGAGAAATCGATAGGTAGGTCGGTAAATATAATGGAAGAAATCATATTAGATTTTCGTTGGTTTCAGAATGTCTGTTTCATGGTCTTTTCTGATAATGGAAGAACTTATATTAATCTGCTGGTTGTTGGTTTCTATGTACTCCCTCCTTAATTCAAAGCCGAGACACTTATTTTTGATCGGAGGGAGTACATGCTTGTAATAACCTTGAACTAGTCATTTCAGAATTCAGATCGAAACTACCTTTTGGGGAGCCTTCTATTCAGTCATAGCCTTGACATGGTCGACCCTTGACCCTCCGTGTTTTTCAGGTACAAAATTGGCCATAGTTCTGTACATGACGTGTTTGGTGCATCTCTTTTCAGGTACGAGATGGCTCTGACTAGAATTGGTCTTCCTGGCATCGCCGTCATGGGGCAGAACCTTGCCCTCAACCTTCTCCCGCTCCCTTTTTGCTCAGGCGGTGGTGCACATCCCGCGCCAGTTCAAGGTGTCGGACTGGTTCCTGAACAGGAAGAAGGACTACAAGGACGTGAGGTTCTCCCAGGTCGTCTCCAACGCCATCGACATGAAGCTCAGGGATGACCTTGAGAGGCTCAAGAAGATCAGGTATAACCTCGCCGTTCCCTGTTCTTTTCCCCCCTTACTATTGGTTGATATATGACTATGTGTTAGATTCAACTACTGAAGATGCTTGCACTTCATATCAGGACTAGCAGTTTGTGTCTTGCCTGGTAGTATACAGTTTAATTTGCTATTATTAGCTAGGGTTGTTGATAGACTTAATTTTCTGCTGGAAGTCAAATCTCCTAAACACTAGAATGCCTGAAATGTCAGGGTAGCAAGTACTAGCCCTGTGCTTCATTCTATGTACCGTTCTGGTGTCTGTGCATGTATGGGCTAGCTTTTTGTGTAGAATAGTGAGTTGATGCTTCTTTCTATAGAAATACAACATGTTAGCTGTATGGATGTTTATTTACCTGCAACTTCTGCCAGCTCTAACTTGGTTATATAACAGTTCAATTCAGTCAAATCTTTGGGGTGTTGATACACTACTGTGCAAGTTCTATGGTATGTGAGTTCCTTCTATTGCTGCAAGCATTGACACAATATGTCATGTGTAGGGAGCTCCGCATCCGAGTCTCGTCCATCCTCGGCAGCAAGGAGCTGGGCCAAGGGAGCAAGCAGCGCTGTTGGTTACTTGGGGCCAGATCGAGTAAGATGGGGCACCATGGCGTGTGGCGGCCTATTTTGCTTCCAAGAGCAGTACTGTTTATTTTAAATGAGATGTACTCGTCTACTGCCTAGTAAACAGTACTGCCTAGTACTGTTTATTTTGCTTCCAAGAGCAGTACTATTTATTTTGCTTCCATGGCATGTGGCGGCCTATTTTGAATGATTCTCATGTACTGTGATGTAGTGAGCTGTAGGAGTGAAATGAAATTTTATCTGCTGTTGTATGTGTTATTTTCCTGTAATGTGTTGTGTACATTTTACTTGAACATTAAATTCTCCAGAAAATGTTCTTACTGGACCTGATAGTGGCCACGACCCAAATATGCTTGTACTATTAAGATGCCATGGCCCAAAATAACCTGGTTTGAAAAGCTATTTAGAAGTACTATAAGCAGGCCTTGACTCAAATAGAAAATAGAAACAAAAAGGAAACGAACTATGTGGAAAGGTAAGGGCCCATGATAGAAAAGGCCCAAAAACTTCAAGGAAAAAAATCATAAATTGGCTGAATTGTTGGGCCTGGCCCATGTAAAACACCCAATCGGACCGGGCTGAATCTTGTGAGTGACTTTTCAATTGGTCGCAATTTAGCCACGTCAGATTGCCACGTCGGATCCGACGTGGCCTGGGCAGACAGCTAGTGACCAAAACAAAAGGTCATGGGTTCAATGACCTTTTGTTTTGGTCGTAAACGTCTATGACCTTCTCACAGAGAAGGTCGTTAATTTCAGTTTACGACTGCTAGCTTTTGACCTTCTGTTTTTGGTCACAAAAAGGTCGCAAATGAAAAACAATGACCTTTCAGTGACCAATATTAAAGGTCACAAGTTGACATATTTCTTGTAGTGCCTCCTTGGCCCACCTCCGGTGCCCCTCTTCTGGTATATAAGTCATTTTGACCTAGAAAATAAGGAGAGGACTTTCGGGACGAAGCGCCGCCCTCTCGAGGCAGAACTTGGGCAGGAGCACTTTTGCCCTCCGGCGGAGCGATTCCGCCGGGGTAACTTCCCTCCCGGAGGGAGAAATCATCGTCATCATCATCACCAATAACTCTCCCATCTTGGGGAGGGCAATCTCAATCAACATCCTCAACAGCACCATCTACTCTCAAACCCTAGTTCATCTCTTGTGTTAAATCTTTGTACCGGGACCTTAGATTGGTGCTTGCGGGTGACTAGTAGTGTTGATTGCATCTTGTAGTTGATTACTATATGGTTTATTTGGTGGAAGATTATATGTTCTGATCCATTATGCTATTTAATACTCCTCTGATCTTGAGCATCATTATCATTTGTGAGTAGTTACTTTTGTTCTTGAGGTCACGGGAGAAATCTTGTTGCAAGTAATCATGTGAACTTGATATGTGTTCGATATTTTGATGGTATGTATGTTGTGATTCCCTTAGTGGTGTCATGTGAACGTCGACTACATGGCACTTCACCTTATTAGGGCCTAAGGGAATGCATTGTGGAGTAGTTATTAGATGATGGGTTGCGAGAGTGACAGAAGCTTAAACCCTAGTTTATGTGCTACTTCGTAAGGGACTGATTTGGATCCAAAAGTTTAATGCTATGGTTAGATTTTATCTTAATACTTTTCTCGTAGTTGCGGATGCTTGCGAGGGGGTTAATCATAAGTAGGAGGTTTGTTCAAGTAAGAACAACACCTAAGCACTGGTCCACCCACATATCAAATTATCAAAGTAGTGAACACAAATCAAACCAACATGATGAAAGTGACTAGATGAAATTCCCGTGTACCCTCAAGAACGTTTTGCTTATCATAAGAGACCGTTTTGGCCTGTCCTTTGCCTCAAAAGGATTGGGCTACCTTGCTGCACTTTTGTTACCGTTATCGTTACTTGCTCGTTACAAATTATCTTACTATCAAACTACTCATTACTTATAATTTCAGTGCTTGCAGAGAATGCCTTGCTGGAAACTACTTGCCATTTCCTGCTGCTCCTTGTTGGGTTCGACACTCTTACTTATCGAAAGGGCTACGATTGATCCCCTATACTTGTGGGTCATCAAGGCTCTTTTTCTGGCGCCATTGTCGGGGAGTGAAGTGCTCTTGGTAAGTGTCGGTAAGGAAAAATTATTACTACGTGCTGAAATTTATTGTCACTTGTTACTACGGAGAAAAATCCTTTGAGGGGTTTGTTCGGGGTATCTTCACCTCGACCAGAACCACAATTAGTTACCCCTCTACCTACTGCACTTACTGAAAATATTGGTTATGAAATTCCTTCGGATATGATAGAACAACTTCTAGCTAATCCTTATGCAGGAGATGGAACTGAACATCCTGATATGCACTTGATATATGTGGATGAAATTTGTGGATTATTTAAGCTTGCATGTTTACCCGGAGATGAAGCTAAGAAGAAGGTTTTCCCTTTATCTTTGAAGGGAAAAGCATTGGCATGGTATAGGCTATGCGATGATATTGGATCTTGGAATTGGAATTTCACCAAAAAAATTATCCTATGCATCTAGTTCATCGTGATCGGAATTATATACTCCCTCTGTACCGGAATAGTTGTCGCTGGAGTAGCTGAAGTTCAGCTACTCCAGCGACAACTATTTCGGTACAGAGGGAGTATATAATTTTTGACCTCGTGAAGGAGAAAGTATCGCTCTAGCTTGGGGGAGGCTTAATTCAATGTTATATTCATGCCCCAATCATGAGCTCTCAAGAGAATTATTATTCAGAATTTTTATGCTCGGCTTTCTCGTGATGATCAATCCATGCTCCATACTTCTTGTACTGGTTCCTTGATGAAGAAGACTAATGCATTCAGGTGGGATCTTTTAGAAAGAATTAAACGTAACTCTGAAGATTGGGAACTCGAGGAAGGTAAATAGTCAGGTATTAAGCTTAAGTATGATTGTGTTAAATCTTTTATGAATACCGATGCTTTTCAAAAGTTTAGCACTAAATATAGACTTGACTCTGAGATAGTAGCCTCCTTTTGTGAATCATTTGCTACTCATGTTGACCTCCCGAAGGAGAAGTGGTTTAAATATCACCCAACTATTAAAGAAGAAATTAAACCGGTAAATGCTAAAGATGAAACTATTATTTATAATGTTGATCCGATTATTCCTACTGCTTATATTGAAAAACTTCATTTCCTTGTTAGGATAAAGGAACATGCTAAGGTTTCAACTATGGTCAATAAAAGTTATATAAGAGCACCTAAACCTGCTGAACAAATTAAAGTAGAACCTAGTGTTGCTATGGTTAAAGATCTCTTGGTAGAAGATATAGATGGGCATGTTATTTACTTCTGTGATGAAGCTGCTAGAATTGCCAAACTAGATGAAAAGGATAAACATAGACCTATTGTTGGCATGCCTGTTGTCTTGGTCAAAATAGGAGATCACTGTTATCATGGTTTATGTGACTTAGGTGCTAGCGTGAGTGCTATTCCTTTTACCTTATATCAAGAAATTATGAATGATATAGCACCCGCCGAAATAGAAGACATAGATGTTACTATTAAACTTGCTAATAGAGACACCATCACACCACTTGGGATTGTTAGAGATGTTGAAGTCTTGTGTGGGAAAATAAAATATCCTACTGATTTTCTTGTTCTTGGTTCCTCACAAGATGACTTTTGTCCCATTATCTTCGGTAGACCTTTCTTAAACATCGTTAATGCTAAAATAGATTGTGAGAAACAAACTGTCGGTGTTAGCTTTGGTGATGAGTCTCATGAGTTTAATTTTTCCAAGTTCAATAGAAAACATCATAAGAAAGAATTGCCTAGCACTGGTACAACGAGGTGCTATACAAACGGTTTTTAACCCCTTTCCGCCACGGCATTTGGAACCATCGCCAAGTGAGTGTGGGCGATAGGGGGGGTCCTTCCCACATGACCAAGAAATCGTCGGGGATATGCCCTCCTGGCACACATGCTCGGCAAAATGAGGTCGTGTGCGATCGGCGAGCGATCAAATACGGTTATATATACAGTAGTGCCAAAAATACAATTATACAAACGAAATTGTTTCCGATCGTAGGTACATCCCACACAGTCAATCCCCCCTAAACATTTTCGTTCGTATATACATGATACGTCTCCAACGTATCTATAATTTTTTATTGTTCCATGCTACTATATTATCCATCTAGGATGTTTTATATGCATTTATATGCTATTTTATATGATATTTGGGACTATCCTATTAACCTAGAGCCCAGTGCCAGTTTCTGTTTTTTTCCTTGTTTTTTGAGTATTGCAGAAAAGGAATATCAAACGGAGTCCAATTGACCTGAAACTTGACAGAGATTATTTTTGGACCAGAAGAAGCCCACGGAGTATCGGAGATGGGCCACAAGAGTCCCGAGGCATCCACGAGGGTGGGGGGCGCGCCCTCCTACCTCGTGGCCGCCTCGGAGACCCCCCTGACTTGTTCCTGATGCCAAAACCTCTTATATATACAGAAACATCCAGAACATAACCTAGATCGGGAGTTCCGCTGCCGCAAGCCTTTGTAGCCACCAAAAACCAATCGGGACCCTATTCCGGCACCCTGCCTGAGGGGGGATCCATCACCGGTGGCCATCTTCATCATCCCGGCGCTCTCCATGACGAGGAGGGAGTAGTTCACTGATACGTCTCCAACGTATCCATAATTTATGAAGTATTCATGCTATTATGTTATCCATCTTGGATGTTTTATGGGCTTTACTATGCACTTTTATATTATTTTTGGGACTAACCTATTGACCCAGAGCCCAGTGCCAGTTCCTGTTTTTTCCCTTGTTTCAGTGGTTCGAAGAAAAGGAATACCAAACGGAGTCGAAACGGAATGAAACCTTCTGGAGAAGTTATTTTTAGAAGGAAAGCAACCCGGGAGACTTGGAGTCCACGTCAAGAAAGCTACGAGGAAGGCACGAGGCAGGGGGTGCGCCCACCCCCTGGGCGCGCCCTCCACCCTCGTGGGCCCCTCGTGGCTCCCCTGGCGTACTTCTTTCACCTATATATATCCATATACCCTAAAACGATCGGAGAACAGAATAGATCGGGAGTTCCGCCGCCGCAAGCCTATGTAGCCACCAAAACACAATCGGGACCCTGTTCTGGCACCCTGCCGGAGGGGGGATCCCTTACCGGTGGCCATCTTCATCATCCCGGCGCTCTCCATGACGAGGAGGGAGTAGTTCACCCTCGGGGCAGAGGGTACGTACCAGTAGCTATGTGTTTGATCTCTCTCTCGTGTTCTTGATTTGGCACGATCTTGATGTATCGCGAGCTTTGCTATTATAGTTGGATCTTATGTTGCTTCTCCCCCTCTATTCTCTTGTAATGGATTGAGTTTTCCCTTTGAAGTAATCTTATCGGATTGAGTCTTTAATGATTTGAGAACACTTGATGTATGTCTTGCCGTGCGTATCTGTGGTGACAATGGGATATCACGTGATTCACTTGATGTATGTTTTGGTGATCAACTTGCGGGTTCCGCCCATGAACCTATGCATAGGGGTTGGCACATGTTTTCGTCTTGATTCTCCGGTAGAAACTTTGGGGCACTCTTTGAGGTTCTATGTGTTGGTTGAATAGATGAATTTGAGATTGTGTGATGCATATCGTATAATCATACCCACGGATACTTGAGGTGACATTGGAGTATCTAGGTGACAATAGGGTTTTGGTTGATTTGCGTCTTAAGGTGTTATTTTACTACGAACTCTAGGGCTGTTTGTGAAACTTATAGGAATAGCCTAATGGATTGATCGGAAAGAATAACTTTGAGGTGGTTTTGTACCCTACCATAATCTCTTCGTTTGTTCAACGCTATTAGTGACTTTGGAGTGACTCTTTGTTGCATGTTGAGGGATAGTTATATGATCCAATTATGTTATTATTGTTGAGAGAACTTGCACTAGTGAAAGTATGAACCCTAGGCCTTGTTTCCTAGCATTGCAATACCGTTTGTGCTCACTTTTATTATTAGTTACCTTGCTGTTTTTATATTTTCATATTACAAAAACCTATATCTACCATCCATATTGCACTTGTATCACCATCTCTTCGCCGAACTAGTGCACCTATACAATTTACCATTGTATTGGGTGTGTTGGGGACACAAGAGACTCTTTGTTATTTGGTTGCAGGATTGTTTGAGAGAGACCATCTTCATCCTACGCCTCCCACGGATTGATAAACATCAGGTCATCCACTTGAGGGAATCTTGCTACTGTCCTACAAACCTCTGCACTTGGAGGCCCAACAACGTCTATAAGAAGGTTGTGTAGTAGACATCATTCACCCTCGGGGCTGAGGGTATGTACCAGTAGCTATGTGTTTGATCTCTCTCTCTCTCTCTCGTGTTCTTGATTTGGCACGATCATGATGTATTGCGAGCTTTGCTATTATAGTTGGATCTTATGATGTTTCTCCCCCTCTACACTTGTAATGGATTGAGTTTTCCCTTTGAAGTTATCTTATCGGATTGAGTCTTTAAGGATTTGAGAACACTTGATGTATGTCTTGCATGTGCTTATCTATGGTGACAATGGGATATTCACGTGATCCACTTGATGTATGTTTTGGTGATCAACTTGCGGGTTCTGTAACATTGTGAACTTATGCATAGGGGTTGGCACACGTTTTTGTCTTGACTCTCTGATAGAAACTTTGGGGCACTCTTTGAAGTTCTTTGTGTTGGTTGAATAGATGAATCTGAGATTGTTTGATGCATATCGTATAATCATACCCCTGGATACTTGAGGTGACATTGGAGTATCTAGGTGACATTAGGGTTTTGGTTGATTTGTATCTTAAGGTGTTATTCTAGTACGAACTCTATGATAGATCGAACGGAAAAGAATAGCTTCGTGTTATTTTACTACGGACTCTTGAATAGATCGATCCGAAAGAATAACTTTGAGGTGGTTTCGTACCCTACAATAATCTCTTCGTTTGTTCTCCGCTATTAGTGACTTTGGAGTGACTCTTTGTTGCTTGTTGAGGGATAGTTATATGATCCAATTATGTTATTCTTGTTGAGAGAACTTGCGCTAGTGAAAGTATGAACCCTAGGCCTTGTTTCGAAGCATTGCAATACCGTTTGTGCTCACTTTTATCATTAGCTACCTTGCTGTTTTTATATTTTCAGATTACAAAAACCTATATCTACCATCCATATTGCACTTGTATCACCATCTCTTCGCCGAACTAGTGCACCTATACAATTTACCATTGTATTGGGTGTGTTGGGGACACAAGAGACTCTTTGTTATTTGGTTGCAGGGTTGTTTGAGAGAGACCATCTTCAACCTACGCCTCCCACGGATTGATAAACCTTAGGTCATCCACTTGAGGGAAATTTGCTACTGTCCTACAAACCTCTGCACTTGGAGGCCCAACAACGTCTACAAGAAGAAGGTTGTGTAGTAGACATCAAGCTCTTTTCTGGCGCCGTTGCCAGGGAGGTGAGTGCTTGAAGGTATATCTTTAGATCTTGCAATCGAATCTTTTAGTTTCTTGTTTTATCACTAGTTTAGTCTATAAAAGAAAACTACAAAAAAAAGGAATTTAGGTTGCCTCATATGCTTCATCTTTTTAGTGTCTTTCGTGAAAATGATGGGAAGGAAAATTGTGCTCAAGTACTAGAAGAAGAATTACATAGAATGCTTGGCATAAAATATGTGAATGATGAGCATTATTGCAATGCTGTTAGTACGAATTCTTTGAATACCCGTGATGCTAATGATATGCAAAGCCACAAGCTTGAGGATGCTATGTTTGATGAAGATGATATGTTTAGTCCCCCGAGTTTTGATGAGCAAATTTATTATGATGAAAGCATGACTCCTATTTATGATGATTATTGTGATGACACGTATGCTATAAAGAATAAAGATAACCATGAAACTTGTCATCATGATTTTAATTTTCAATTGGATTATGCTTCACATGATAGTTATTTTGTTGAGTTTGCTCCCACTACTATTCATGAGAACAAATTTGCTTTTGTGGAGAGTAATAAAATTTCTATGCTTGTAGATCATGAAAAGAATGCTTTATGTGATAGTTATATTGTTGAATTCATTAATGATTCTACTGAAAATTATTATGAGGGAGGAACATATGCTTGTAGGAATTGTAATAATATCAAGGTTCCTCTCTATGTGCTTAAAGTTTTAAAGTTATGCTTGTTTTGCCTTCCTATGCTAGTTGATTATTGTTCCCATAAGTTTTTTGATCACAAAATCCCTATGCATAGGAAGTGGGTTAGACTTAAATGTGCTTGCCATGTGTTTCATGATGCTCTCTTTATGTTTCAATTCTTATCTTTTATGTGAGCATCATTGAAATCATCATGCCTAGCTAGGGGCGTTAAACGTTAGCGCTTGTTGGGAGGCAACCCAATTTTATTTTTGTCCTTTGCTTTTTGCTCCTGTTTATTAATAAATAATATATCTAGACTCTGTTTAGATGTGGTTTTATGTTTTAATTAGTGTTTTTGCCAAGTAGAACCTTTGGGAAGACTTGGGTGAAATCTTTGCGATCTTGCTGTAAAAAACAGAAACTTTTGTGCTCACGAGATTAGCTGCCATTTTTTACTAGAGAGTGCTTTTAGGTTGATTCTTTTTGAAGATGATTAATAGAAAAATTAATCAGGTCTCAAAATTTATTGTAGAATTTTTGGAGTTCCATAAGTATACGTTTGATACAGATTACTACAAACCATTCTGTTTTTGACAGATTCTTTTTTCATTGTGTTGTTTGCTTATTTTGATGAATCTATGAGTAGTATAGGAGGGTATAAACCATAGATAAGTTGGAATACATTAGTATTACACCAATATGAATTTATAATGAGTTCACAACAGTACCAAACGTGGTGATTTATTTTCTTATAGTAACAGAGCTTACGAGTTTTCTGTTGAGTTTTGTGTTGTGAAGTTTTCAAGTTTTGGGTAAAGATTTGATGGACTATGGAATAAGGAGTGGCAAGAGCCTAAGATTGGGGATTCCCAAGGCACCCCAAGGTAATATTCAAGGACAACCAAGAGCCTAAGCTTGGGGATGCCCCGGATGGCATCCCCTCTTTCGTCTTCGTTCATCGGTAACTTTACTTGGAGCTATATTTTTATTCACCACATGATATGTGTTTTGCTTGGAGCGTCATTTTATTTTCTTTTGTTTTACTTGCTTTTTGAATAAAATACCAAGATATGAAATTCTTAAATGTTAGAGAGTCTTCACATAGTTACATAATTATTCGACTACTCATTGATCTTCACTTATATCTTTCAGAGTAGTTTGTCATTTGCTCTAGTGCTTCAGTTATACCCTTTTAGAGCATGGTGGTGGTTTTATTTTATAGAAATAGATGAACTCTCATGCTTAACTTATATTATTGTAAGATTCCTAAACAACATGGTAATTTGCTTTGGTTATGAAACTAGTCCTAATATGATAGGCATCCAAGAGGGATATAATAAAAACTTTCATATAAAGTGCATTGAATATTATGAGAAGTTTGATTCCTTATGATTGTTTTGAGATATGAAGATGGTGATATTAGAGTCATGCTAGTGGAGTAGTTGTGAATTTGAGAGATACTTGTGTTAAAGTTTGTGATTCCCGTAGCATGCACGTATGGTGAACCGTTATGTGATGAAGTCGGAGCATGATTTATTTATTGGTTGTCTTCCTTATGAGTGGCGTTCGGGGACGAGTGATGGTCTTTTCCTACCAATCTATCCCCCTAGGAGCATGCGCGTAGTACTTTGTTTCAATAACTAATAGATTTTTGCAATAAGTATGTGAGTTCTTTATGACTAATGTTGAGTCCATGGATTATACGCACTCTCACCCTTCCACCATTGCTAGCCTCTCTTGTGCCGCGCAACTTTCGCCGGTACCATAACACCCACCATTACCTTCCTCAAAACAGCCACCATACCTACCTATTATGGCATTTCCATAGCCATTCAGAGATATATTGCCATGCAACTTTCCACCATTCCGTTTATTATGGCACGTTTCATCATTGTCATATTGCCTTGCATGATCATGTAGTTGACATCGTATTTGTGGCAAGGCCACCATGCATAATTTTTCATACATGTCACTATTGATTCATTGCACATCCCGGTACACCGCCAGAGGCATTCATATAGAGTCATATTTTGTTCTAAGTATCGAGTTGTAATTCTTGAGTTGTAAGTAAATAAAAGTGTGATGGTCATCATTATTAGAGCATTGTCCCATGTGAGGAAAGGATGATGGAGACTATGATTACCCCACAAGTCGGGATGAGACTCCGGACGAGAAAAAAAGAGAGAGAAAAAAGAGGCCATAAAAAAGAGAAGGCCAAAAAAAAGAGAGAAAAAGAGAGAAGGGACAATGTTACTATTCTTTTACCACACTTGTGCTTCAAAGTAGCACCATGATCTTCATGATAGAGAGTCTCCTATGTTGGCACTTTCATATACTAGTGGGAATCTTTCATTATAGAACTTGGCTTGCATATTCCAATGATGGGCTTCCTCAAATTGCCCTAGGTCTTCGTGAGCAAGCAAGTTGGATGCGCACCCACCTAGTTTCTTCTGTTGAGCTTTCATACACTTATAGCTCTAGTGCATCCATTGCATGGCAATCCCTACTCACTCACATTGATATCTATTGATGGGCATCTCCATAGCCCGTTGATACGCCTAGTTGATGTGAGACTATCTTCTCCTTTTTGTCTTCTCCACAACCACCATTCTATTCCACCTATAGTGCTATGTCCATGGCTCACGCTCATGTATTGCGTGAAGATTGAAAAAGTTTGAGAACATCAAAAGTATGAAACAATTGCTTGGCTTGTCATCGGGGTTGTGCATTATTTGTGTGATGAAGATAGAGCATAGCCAGACTATATGATTTTGTAGGGATAGCTTCCTTTGGCCATGTTATTTTGAGAAGACATGATTGCTTTGTTAGTATGCTTGAAGTATTATTGTTTTCATGTCAATATTAAACTTTTGTTTTGAATCTTATGGATCTGAATATTCTTGCCACAATAAAGAAGATTACATTGATAAATATGTTAGGTAGCATTCCACATCAAAAATTCTGTTTTTATCATTTACCTACCCGAGGACGAGCAGGAATTAAGCTTGGGGATGCTTGATACGTCTCCAACGTATCTATAATTTTTGATTGTTCCATGCTATTATATTATCCATCTAGGATGTTTTATATGCATTTATATGCTATTTTATATGATTTTTGGGACTAACCTATTAACCTAGAGCCCAGTGCCAGTTTCTGTTTTTTCCTTGTTTTTGAGTATTGCAAAAAAGGAATATCAAACGGAGTCGAATTGACCTGAAACTTGACGGAGATTATTTTTGGACCAGAAGAAGCCCACGGAGTATCGGAGATGGCCCAGAAGAGTGCCGAGGCACCCACGAGGGTGGGGGCGCGCCCTACCCCCTGGGCGCGCCCTCCTACCTCGTGGCTGCCTTGGAGACCCCCCTGACTTGTTCCCGACGCCAAAACCTCTTATATATATATACAGAAACCTCCAGAACATAACCTAGATTGTTCCACCGCCTTAAGCCTTTGTAGCCACCAAAAACCAATCAGGACCCTGTTCCGGCACCCTGCCGGAGGGGGGATCCATCACCAGTGGCCATCTTCATCATCCCGGCGCTCTCCATGACGAGGAGGGAGTAGTTCACCCTCGGGGCTGAGGGTATGTACCAGTAGCTATGTGTTTGATCTCTCTCTCTCTCTCTCTCTCTCTCTCGTGTTCTTGATTTGGCACGATCTTGATGTATTGCAAGCTTTGCTATTATAGTTGGATCTTATGATGTTTCTCCCCCTCTACTCTTGTAATGGATTGAGTTTTCCCTTTGAAGTTATCTTATCGGATTGAGTCTTTAAGTATTTGAGAACACTTGATGTATGTCTTGCATGTGCTTATCTATGGTGACAATGGGATATTCACGTGATCCACTTGATGTATGTTTTGGTGATCAACTTGCGGGTTTCGTAACATTGTGAACTTATGCATAGGGGTTGGCACACATTTTCATCTTGACTCTCTGGTAGAAACTTTGGGGCACTCTTTGAAGTTCTTTGTGTTGGTTGAGTAGATGAATTTGAGATTGTTTGATGCATATCGTATAATCATACCCGTGGATACTTGAGGTGACATTGGTGTATCTAGGTGACATTAGGGTTTTGGTTGATTTGTATCTTAAGGTGTTATTCTAGTACGAACTCTATGATAGATCGAACGGAAAAGAATAGCTTCGTGTTATTTTACTACGGACTCTTGAATAGATCGATCCGAAAGAATAACTTTGAGGTGGTTTCGTACCCTACAATAATCTCTTCGTTTGTTCTCCGCTATTAGTGACTTTGGAGTGACTCTTTGTTGCTTGTTGAGGGATAGTTATATGATCCAATTATGTTATTCTTGTTGAGAGAACTTGCGCTAGTGAAAGTATGAACCCTAGGCCTTGTTTCGAAGCATTGCAATACCGTTTGTGCTCACTTTTATCATTAGCTACCTTGCTGTTTTTATATTTTCAGATTACAAAAACCTATATCTACCATCCATATTGCACTTGTATCACCATCTCTTCGCCGAACTAGTGCACCTATACAATTTACCATTGTATTGGGTGTGTTGGGGACACAAGAGACTCTTTGTTATTTGGTTGCAGGGTTGTTTGAGAGAGACCATCTTCAACCTATGCCTCCCACGGATTGATAAACCTTAGGTCATCCACTTGAGGGAAATTTGCTACTGTCCTACAAACCTCTGCACTTGACAACGTCTACAAGAAGAAGGTTGCGTAGTAGACATCAATACATCCCACACATTCGCTCCAAGGAAAACGTTTCCGTTCGCAGGTACATCACACACAATTTTCCCCGTTAAATCGTTTGTGATAGCGTTGCCATTGCACACGATATTAACAATTTTATCGTTTGCATTATTGAACGCATCACACACGGTGCATAGAAGAAACTGTGTAGCAAAGGCTGTCCATCACACATAGTTTTTATGTGGTAAATGTTTGCGCAAGGTGGCCTAACGCAAACAGTTTTGAAGAGAATGTCGTGTGTGATTGTTCATTGATCCAACACGGTGTATTCCTAAAAACTGTGTGCGTTGCCTGAGGTCATCGCCCATGGTGTTTTCCGAATAACCGTTTGCAATAGGAAAACCCAATTGCAGGCTAATTGCCCCATTATTAATAATCCATTTATTAATCTAATTGACATTCATATTAAGCACATAATATATTTCATTTCCCTAATAAGGAAGCAGGATTTCATAATTGAAATACATCAGAGTAGAACATGATATAGCTTCAGCACTCAGCTACCCCATTACACAAATGCACCAGCACCAAGTTTCACATGCAACATCTAGAACCTTTCGAAATTAGCATCATAGACTGTACATAGAAAGATGCATCTCATCTGGAAAACTGCTGAAGCGGAAGGCGAATATTGAGCCTTCATTCATGTTGAAGGTCTTTGCAACTTTAGGCCAGTGCCTGTGGATGATTGACCGTCCATCCTTCGTCCTCTTCAGGAACACTTCAATATTGAATCGTGGGTGTTGTATGAAAACCTTCCTCGCGTCCTGACCACAGAGGTTGTTTGAGAGGTAATCATCAGTGAACTGCTTTGGAAAGGCCTGAAAATAAGGATGTGCATAAATATCTTCTCTGTATTGGAAATGGGGCAAAGGAATAAAAAAGGAAAGGTATACTAGTGAGTACCATCTTGTAGTTAACTGATGTCTTCTTCATTGTGCAGACAAAGATCTTGTTGTTTTTTGTCGCTAATTTCTTTATCCTAACAATCTTTCTGAGTTTCTTGACTTGATTGATATGCATGGACAACTCATTTCCCCATATGCAAAAGGGTCGAACCATGGGTCAAAACCTTTGACAGCAGGACCTACATGTGCAAGACCAAATTGTTAAAAATCTAAATATTAGAATGGTTCCTAAATAATGTGGTATTAGACAACGGACCATGCACGTGGTAACCTCGATTGTAAACCTCAATGCTTTCCATTGTTTCCCTGCAATACATATAAGGTAGTTAGTCATCAGGTTTAGTAAGGGTTCACTTGCTATTAGTAAAATATGTTGATGAAAAATAAGCACATTGCAGATTCATCAGATTAATTCAAGACACATGGAAAACCCATTTATCCAAACCAAGCATGATTAAGAACTAGGAAATATAGCACTTGTATATGTTTCTCATGTATTAAGTGCGGCCAAATTCGATTTATTCCTCACATGCACAACAATACAAAATTCTACCCATGACAATTGGACATCGCATTGCAGAATTGAACCAAGCAGTTAACTAAACACCACAACAAATGAACCGAACATTAACTGAGCACCACATTGCACAATATAACATACTCCTAATAGAAGATCAGACAGTTAACCAAACCAAGCATGCTTAACAACTTGCAAATATAGCAATTGTATTTGTTTCTCATGTATTTAGTACAACCAAATTCAATTTATTCCTCACATGGTATACAATAACAGAATGCACCCACAACAATTGAACATCGCATTGCAGAATTGAACCAAACAGTTAACTAAACACCACAACAAATGAACCAAACGTTAACTGAGCACCACATTGCACAATATAACATACTCCTAATAGAAGATCAGACAGTTAACCAAACCAAGCATGCTTAACAACTTGGAAATATAGAAATTGTATTTATTTCTCATGTATTTAGTACAGCCAAATTCGATTTACTTCTCACATGGTATACAATAACAAAATGCACCCACAACTATTGAACATCGCATTGCAGAATTGAACCAAATAGTCAACTAAACACCACAACAAATGAAGCAAACGTTAACTGAGCACCACATTGCACAATGTATAACCAAACCAAGCATGCTTGATAACTTGGAAATATAGCAATTGTATTCGTTTCTCATGTATTTTGTAAAGATAAATTTGATTTATTTCTTACATGGAAGACAATACAAAATTGCAGCCTGAAGAATTGAATATCACATTTGCAGAATTGAACCAAACAGTTAACTAAAGATGACAACTAATTAACCAAACAGTTAATAAGTGAGCACCACACTGCACGACATATAAAACATATACACTAGAGCAACAGATTGCATGGTAAAATTAGATAGCACAATGCACTAGAATTTGTTAAGGAAAGGCAGGAGCAGCACACGCAACGGGTAAACCGAGCATGCTTGACCGGCGTAGCTAGCAAATGGCAAGGTGCTCCTCCAAGATCTGGGGGTCGACACGAATGGCAGCCATCGCGACCTCATCCGCGCGTGCGGCCACGATTTGCTTCTCCGCTGCCAAATGCTCCTTGAGATCCTGGCTATACTGCGTGCACCATGGCTTAGGGCGGCGCTTATTTGGTGGAGGGGTCGGTGATTTGGGTGGAAGGTGTCGCGTCGGTGGTCGGGGTATGTGGGATGTGGAAGGAGGAGGAGGATGGGGGTCGGGTGTGGATTACCTGCCTGGATAGACGAGGCCGAGCAGCGTGAAGGAGGGTCGCCAGCGAGGAGGCGGCGCTGCAAGCAAGGAGTGAAGGTTTCAACTTGGAAAGGAAGGCAGAAACAGGGGAAATGTGGCTTTTGGTGGGGGGGAAGGTAGATATTTCCACGAAAGCCGAAAATTTGGAATCGGTTCAGCGAAAAATTGGCACGCAAAGTGTCATCAGACACGGTCCCTTATTCAGAACTGTGTACGATATGTGAACATCACAAACGATCCAGATAGCTTAACCCGTGTGTGATGAGTTTGAATGTCAAAAATTTTGGTTCGAATTTCCCTGGTTACAGTGGTCATCCACGTCATTGCATAATTTGGGCATACAAAGAAGACTACAGCACACCCACACTTCTTAATCGAGCAAGTTCAGCAATTAAACAGAGCTAGTTGACCTTAACATTACTCTAACAAATTAAAGAACGACGCTCTGAATTAAACAAAACAAAGGGTACTACTACGGCTGGTGCTCGTCGATCTCCGCCGCCGCCTCCATGTCCAGCTCGCGCCCGACGGTCTCGTGGGGAAGGGGCTCCATGGCATCCATCGCACCATACTCGGCAAGCATCTCGCCATCCATGTCTGCCATCTCTTTGGAAAAGGCCGCCACGAGCTGGGCGTGGGCGGCTGCGATTTGGGCTTGGACGGGCTTCGTCGTGGCAAGGTACGGAGGAACGGACGGCTGCTCGAATACTCTTGGTGATTGCCAACTCTTCGGCCATGGGTTGTCGACCGTTGTCGGAGAAGCTTCGTTCGATTTGTGCGGTGACCGCCACGAGCTGGGCGTGGACTCCCTCGACATCGTCGTGGGTGGCTTCCATCAGGGCTAAGGCCGCCGCTACAGAACGGACAGCTGCTGTGCCGCTCTTGCCAGTTGTTATCCCCGAGGCAGATGTTGCTGCCGCCACCTGAGAAGTAACAACGGCCGTTTGGGCTGCCCTGGTCGCCCGGTCGCAGATTGCGGCCGCTCTCATGCACCTTGTTAGCACGCGCATGGCGGCTACGGCCGCGATCTCGCCGGAGTGGGCCGCCGAAGTTGCCTCACGACGCGGGTCCATGTCCCCATCTTTCACCGGCGACGATTGAACAGTGAAATGATATTTGGGGAGTGAGCTAGTGTGATTGACTCGCCGGCTATGGACTATAGCCGACACACCTTCTCACATAAGCCATAGGCGTACTATACACCGACGGTGCTCCAGGATATTTTGTACTACATCTCACACGGTTGGTGATAATAAATTGTGTGGGATCTACTTGATTTTACATCTTGATTTGAATTACATGATGGGGTCACAGCGGCAATGGACTGTGTTTGAATTGCTAGAACTTTTATCTGCAATGAACATGCAACTATATGTGTGTCTGCTTGCTCATGAAGACCTAGGGCATTTGAGGAAGCCCATCGTTGGAATATACAAGCCAAGTTCTATAATGAAAAATTCCCACTAGTATATGAAAGTGACAAAACAAGAGACTCTCTATCATGAAGATCATGGTGCTACTTTGAAGCACAAGTGTGGTAAAAGGATAGTAGCATTGTCCCTTCTCTCCTTTTCTCTCAATTTTTTTATTTGGGCCTTTTCTCTTTTTTTTATGGCCTCTTTTTTTAGTCCGGAGTCTCATCCCGACTTGTGGGGGAATCATAGTCTCCATCATCCTTTCCTCACTGGGACAATGCTCTAATAATGATGATCATCACACTTTTATTTACTTACAACTCAAGAATTACAACTCGATACTTAGAACAAAATATGACTCTATATGAATGCCTCCGGCGGTGTACCGGGATGTGCAATGACTCATGAGTGACATGTATGAAAGAATTATGAACGGTGGCTTTGCCACAAATACAATGTCAACTACATGATCATGCAAAGCAATATGACAATGATGGAGCGTGTCATAATAAATGGAACGGTGGTAAGTTGCCTGGCAATATATCTCGGAATGGCTATGGAAATGCCATAATAGGTAGGTATGGTGGCTGTTTTGAGGAAGGTATATGGTGGGTGTATGATACCGGCGAAAGGTGCATGGTATTAGAGAGGCTAGCAATGGTGGAAGGGTGAGAGTGCATATAATCCATGGACTCAACATAGTCATAAAGAACTCATATACTTTTTGCAAAAATCTATTAGTTATCGAAACAAAGTACTATGCGCATGCTCCTAGGGGGATAGATTGGTAGGAAAATACCATCGCTCGTCCCCGACCGCCACTCATAAGGAAGACAATCAATAAATAAATCATGCTCCGACTTCATCACATAACGGTTCACCATACGTGCATGCTACGGGAATCACAAACTTTAACACAAGTATTTCTCAAATTCACAACTACTCAACTAGCATGACTCTAATATCACCATCTTCATATCTCAAAACAATCATAAGGAATCAAACTTCTCATAGTATTCAATGCACTTTATATGAAAGTTTTTATTATATCCCTCTTGGATGCCCATCATATTAGGACTAAATTCATAACCAAAGAAAATTACCATGCTGTTTAGGACACTCAAAATAATATAAGTGGCGAGAGTTCATCTATTTCTTCAAAATAAAACCACCGTCGTGCTCTAAAAGAATATAAGTGAAGATCAATGAGTAGTCCAATAATTATGCAACTATGTGAAGACTCTCTAACATTTAAGAATTTCAGATCTTGGTATTTTATTCAAACATCAAGAAAAAAAAAGAAAAAAAAATGACGCTCCAAGCAAAACACATATCATGTGGTGAATAAAAATATAGCTCCAAGTAAAGTTACCGATGAACAAAGACGAAAGAGGGGATGCCATCCGGGGCATCCCCAAGCTTTGGCTTTTGGTTGTCTTTGAATATTACCTTGGGGTGCCTTGGGAATCCCCAAGCTTAGGCTCTTGCCACTCCTTATTCCATAGTCCATCGAATCTTTACCCAAAACTTGAAAACTTCACAACACAAAACTTAACAGAAAACTCGTAAGCTCCGTTAGCGAAAGAAAACAAAACACCACTTTAAGGTACTGTAATGAACTCATTATTTATTTGTATTGGTGTTAAATCTACTGTATTCCAACTTCTTTATGGTTTATAAACTATTTTACTAGCCATAAAGTCATCAAAATAAGCAAACAACACACGAAAACAGAATCTGTCAAAAACAGAACAGTCTGTAGTAATCTGTATCAAACGTATACTTCTGGAACTCAGAAAAATCTACCAAAATAGGAAGACCTAGATAATTTGTTTATTGATCTACTGCAATTGGAATAAGTATTTTATCACTTTCTGCTGATTTTTTAACAATTCTTGGACTGAGCGCAAAGTTTCTGCTTTTACAGCAAGATCAAATTAACTATCACCGTAGGTTATCCCATAGGTCTTACTTGGCACAAACACTAATTAAAACATAAACCACATCTAAACAGAGGCTAGATGAATTATTTATTACTAAACAGGAGCAAAAAGCAAGGAACAAAAATAAAATTGGGTTGCCTCCCAACAAGCGCTAACGTTTAACGCCCCTACCTAGGCATGATGATTTAAATGCTGCTCACATAAAAGACAAGAATTGAAACATAAAGAGAGCATCATGAAGAATATGACTAGAACATTTAAGTCTAACCCACTTCCTATGCATAGGGATTTTGTGAGCAAACAACTTACGGGAACAATAATCAACTAGCATAGGAAGGCAAAACAAGCATAACTTCAAGATTTTCAACACATAGAGAGGAAACTTGATATTATTGCAACTCCTACAAGCATATGTTCCTCCCTCATAATAATTTTCAGTAGCATCATGAATGGATTCAACAATATACTATCACATGAAGCATTCTTTTCATGATCTACAAGCATAGAAATTTTATTACTTCCACATAAGCAAATTTCTTCTCATGAATAATAGTGGGAGCAAACTCAACAAAATAATTATCATGTGAGGAATAATCCAATTGAAAATTAAAATCAATATGACATGTTTCATGGTTATCATTACTCTTTATAGCATAAATGTCATCACAATAATCATCATAGATAGCAACTTTGTTCTCATAATCAATTGGAACCTCTTCCGAAATAGTGGATTCATCACTAAATAAAGTCATGACCTCTCCAAATCCACTTTCATCAATATAATCATCATAAATAGGAGGCATGCTTTTATCATAATAAATTTGCTCATCAAAACTTGGGGGACTAAACATATCATCTTCATCAAACATAGCATCCCCAAGCTTGTGGCTTTGCATATCATTAGCATCATGGGTATTCAAAGAATTCATACTAACAACATTGCAATCATGCTCATCATTCACATATTTTATGCCAAGCATTCTATGTAATTCTTCTTCTTGTACTTGAGCACAATTTTCCTTCCCATCATTTTCGCGAAAGACATTAAAAAGATGAAGCATATGAGGCAAACTTAGTTCCATTTTTTTTAGTTTTCTTTTATAAACTAAACTAGTGATAAAACAAGAAACAAAAAGGTTCGATTGAAAGATCTAAAGATATACCTTCAAGCACTCACCTCCCTGGCAACGGCGCCAGAAAAGAGCTTGATGTCTACTACACAACCTTCTTCTTGTAGACGTTGTTGGGCCTCCAAGTGCAGAGGTTTGTACGATAGTAGCAAATTTCCCTCAAGTGGATGACCTATGGTTTATCAATCCGTGGGAGGCGTAGGTTGAAGATGGTCTCTCTCAAACAACCCTGCAACCAAATAACAAAGAGTCTCTTGTGTCCCCAACACACCCAATACAATGGTAAATTGTATAGGTGCACTAGTTCAGCGAAGAGATGGTGATACAAGTGCAATATGGATGGTAGATAAAGGTTTCTGTAATCTGAAAATATAAAAACAGCATGGTAACTAATGATAAAAGTGAGCGAAAATGGTATTGCAATGTTAGGAAACAAGGCCTAGGGTTCATACTTTCACTAGTGCAAGTTCTCTCAACAATAATAATATAATTGGATCATATAAATATCCCTCAACATGCAACAAAGAGTCACTCCAAAGTCACTAATAGCAGAGAACAAACGAAGAGATTATGGTAGGGTACGAAACCACCTCAAAGCAATCCTTTCTGATCGATCTATTCAAGAGTCCGTAGTAAAATAACACAAAGCTATTCTTTCCGTTCAATCTATCATAGAGTTCGTACTAGAATAACACCTTAAGACACAAATCAACCAAAACCCTAATGTCACCTAGATACTCCAATGTCACCTCAAGTATCCGTGGGTATGATTATACGATATGCATCACACAATCTCAGATTCATCTATTCAACCAACACAAAGTACTTCAAAGGGTGCCCCAAAGTTTCTACCGGAGAGTCAAGACAAAAACGTGTGCCAACCCCTATGCATAAGTTCACGATGTCACGGAACCCGCAAGTTGATCACCAAAACATACATCAAGTGAATCACGTGATATCCCATTGTCACCACAGATACGCACATGCAAGACATACATCAAGTGTTCTCAAATCCTTCAAGACTCAATCCGATAAGATAACTTCAAAGGGAAAACTCAATCCATTACAAGAGAGTAGAGGGGGAGAAACATCATAAGATCCAACTATAATAGCAAATCTCGCGATACATCAAGATCGTACCATGTCAAGAACATGAGAAAGAGAGATCAAGCACATAGCTACTGGTACATACCCTCAGCCCCGAGGGTGAACTACTCCCTCCTCATCATGGAGAGTGCCGGGATGATGAAGATGGCCACCGGTGAGGGATCCCCCCTCCGGCAGGGTGCCGGAACAGGGTCCCGATTGGTTTTTGGTGGCTACAGAGGCTTGCGGCGGCGGAACTCCCGATCTATTATGTTCCTCGATGTTTTAGGGTATATGGATATATATAGGCGAAAGAAGTCGGTCAGGGGAGCCACGAGGGGCCCACGAGGGTGGGGAGCGTGCCCAGGGGGGCAGGCGCGCCTCCCTGCCTCGTGGCCACCTCGTTGCTTCCCTGACGTACACTCCAAGTCTCCTGGATTGCTTCCGTTCCAAAAATAACTCTCCTGAATGTTTCATTCCGTTTGGACTCCGTTTGATATTCCTTTTCTTCGAAACACTGAAACAAGGGAAAAAACAGGAACTGGCACTGGGCTCTGGATTAATAGGTTAGTCCCAAAAATATTATAAAAGTGTAAAATAAAGCCCATAAACATCCAAAACAGATAACATAATAGCATGGAACAATCAAAAATTATAGATACGTTGGAGACGTATCAGTGTCGTAAAAAATTGGAATTATTCAGGGTTCATTTGGACATTTTATACATTAAATTGGTTTCTAGACATTTTAGGTGCACAATTCAAAATTATACTACATACACTTGCTCCGGTGCACCAACATGGGTTCTAAAATCATATATGTGTCCATGGGTTTATGGTAATGTCCCATGCAAGAAATGGGGATGAATTTCGAACACCACGACACATTGGCTCTCCGGCAAACATTGAGGTACCTGCTTTTGTAATTGTAGTAAATCCAAAACTCATCTGAAATTCATGAAACTTGGCATGCTATCATGGAGCGGCATCAACATGTCGTGGTAAATTTTTTGTCCCATTTGGGGCAGGTTTGGCTATAAGCTTCTAAAAAACCAGAGCTTCTCACAACAAGCCTGATGGTTTCGATATGGAACCTGACACCTTTGGGGACGAAACGATATCCGTTGCCTCTTATTGCTTTCAAAAAATTTCTAGTGTCATAGAACAACAGGAGTGTTGTGTTAATTTTTGGAAATTTTTGGGGTTCGTTTGGACATTTTTATACATTAACTGGGTTTTCTAGGCATTTTATGTGCATAATTCAAATTTGAATTACATGCACATGCTCCAGTGCATATAAATTGGTTGAAAAATCATATATGTGTCGATGGGTTTATGCTTAGGTCCCATGCAAGAAATGGGAATGAATTTCAAACACCCTGCCACCGTCGCTCGGCCGCAAACATTGAGATACTTGGTTTTTAAATTCTAGTAAAGCCAAAACTCGTCTGAAATTCATGAAACTTGGCATGCTATCATGGAGCGGCATCAAAATGCTGTGGTAAATTTTTTATCCCATTTGGGGCAGGTTTGGACATAAGCTTCTCACAAACCAGAGCTTCTCACCACAAGCCTGATGGTTTCGGTAGGGAACGTGCCACCTTTGGGGACGACGATATCCGTTGCCTCTTATTGCTTTCAAAAAAATTCTTGTGTCAACATAGAACAACGGGAGTGTTGTGTTAAATTTTGGAATTTTTCGGGGTTCGTTTGGACATTTTTACACATTAACTGGGTTTTCCAAGCATTTTATGTGAATAATTCAAATTTGAACTACATGCACATACTCGAGTGCATATAAATTAGTTGAAAAATCAAATCTGTGTCCTTGGGTGCATGCTTAGGTCCCATGCAAGAAACGAGAATGAATTTCAAACACCCTGCCACCGTCATTCGGCTGCAAACATTGAGATACCTGGTTTTTAAATTCTAGTAAATCCAAAACTCGTCTGAAATTCGTGAAACCTGGCATGCTATCATGGAGCGGTATCAACATGCCGTGGTAAATTTTTAGTCCCATTTGGAGGCAGGTTTGGGCATAAGCTTCTCACAAACCAGAGCTTCTCACAACAAGCCTGATGGTTTCGGTAGGGAACGTGCCACCTTTGGGGACGAAATGATATCCGTTGCCTCTTATTGCTTTCAAAAAATTTCTAGTGTCAACATAGAACAACAGGAGTGTTGTCTTAAATTATGGAATTTTTCGGGGTTCGCTTGACATTTTTATACATTAACTGGGCTTTCTAGGCATTTTATGTGCATAATTCAAATTTGAACTACATGCACATGCTCCAGTGCATATAAATTGGTTGAAAAATCAAATCTATGTCCTTGGGTGCATGCTTAGGTCCCATGCAAGAAACGGGAATGAATTTCAAACACCCTGCCACCGTCACTCGGCCTCAAACATTGAGATACCTTGTTTTTAAATTCTAGTAAATCCAAAACTCGTCTGAAATTCATTAAACTTGGCATGCTATCATGGACACTACAAAAAGACACATCCCTGACATTTTGGGGGCCAAACGAATTTTTTTCCTATCATGCTTATGACACTTCTATGACGATAATTGTGACGAAACCCGGTATCATCATAGATGTGGTGGCCTCCTACTTCTATGAGAAAAAGTCATGACAGAAAATGGGCTTTTCGTCCTGGGCGGGCCGGAGATGCAGCTGCATGACATTCTTTGGGTCGTGCATGACAGAGAAAACCGTGGTAGAAGCGAGGGCGAGGAAAATATCGGGGAGTTCCCGGTTACGGTGGGTGGTCGGGGGTCGAGCGATGCGCGTTTCTCTCGTACACTTAGGCGCGTGGGTGCGAGGTGTTGGGCTCTAACTGAACCCGAGCGATTGCACTGCAGGCTACGCGTTACTGAACCCGAGCGATCGATCGATGGCTGTTAATTGAACCCGATCGAGCAATTCCTTCACTAATACTGCTAACTGAAGCCGATCGAACACTGCTGCCTCCTTCCCTTGCTGAACAGTGAGCGTTGTTGGGGGGTTGGATGAACAGTTCCGGTGGGGGGTTGGATGAACAGGACCCCGTGGTAGTAGAGGCCGTTGCCGCTGGATGAACATGACCCCGATCGATCGAGCCGGTGGAAGAACAGGACCCCGTGGAGGGCTGGATGAACAGGACCCCATGCAGTGCTGGATGAACAGTAGCCGGTGGAGGGCTGGTTGAACAGTAGCCGGTGGAGGGCTGGTTGAATAGTAGCTGGTGGAGGGCTGGATGAACAGTAGCCCATGGAGGGGTGGTTGAACAGGACCCCGTGGAGAGGGCTGGTTGAACAGTAGCCGGTGGAGGAGCGCGCGGTGGAGGTTGGATGAACAGGAGCCCGTGGATGAACAGTCGCAGGTGGAGGCTGGAGGAGGTCGACGGTGGATGAACAGTAGCCCGTGGAGGCAGTCGACGGTGGAGATGAACAGTATCCCATGGAGTCCCGTTTTGCGGTACGCCACATCCCTCCTGATGAACAGGACCCCCGTTTCGACCGTAGTGCTCCAACACAAGTCCGTTTCCTCCGTTTTGCGGTATGCCACACCCCTCCCGATCAACATGACCCGTTTCAACCGTAGGAGGTCCGTTTCCTCCGTTTTGCGGTACGCCAGACCCCTCCCGATGAACAGGATCCCGTTTCGACCGTGGCCGGTCGAACACAAGGCCGTTTCCTCCGTTCTGCGGTACGCCATGCCTCGTTTCAATCGGTTGTTCCTTCCAAGCCAGTTGGCTCCCGATGAACACGACACATTCTGTTGCCTCCCCGTGAACATGACGACGACGCAGTTTCTCTGTTCCGACCCAGCCATGTAGACGACCCCTGGCCGTACGTATGCGCGAGTAGGTGTTCGAGACCCCGCCCGTATGTATGTACGTGGCCGTATTTACTTTCTTGCACCCTGGCCGATGTACGTACGTGTACATGCTACGTGTGCGCCTCTACTACGACACGTGCCCTACCTTACACGACCACGGTTCATCGCTGCAGCCTGCAGACAGACCGATCGTATGTACGTACACGTTCGCGACCAGAATGACAACGCTACGTACGCTTCGACCGGGTGGGTCCCGACTGTCAGGCACTTCCTTGCATGCGAAGATGTAGCTTGTTGCTACCTCTTGAGCACTGCGTTGGTTTTCCCTTGAAGAGGACAGGGTGATGCAGCAAAGTAGCGTAAGTATTTCCCTCAGTTTTTGAGAACCAAGGTATCAATCCAGTAGGAGGCTACGCGCGAGTCCCTCACACCTACACAAAACAAATAAATCCTCGCAACCAACGTGATAAGGGGTTGTCAATCCCTACACGGCCACTTACTAGAGTGAGATCTGATAAGATAATATTTTTGGTATTTTTATGATAAAGATGCAAAGTAAAATAAAAGCAAAGTAAAAAAGGAACGGAAATAACTAAGTGTTGGAAGATTAATATGATGAAGATAGACCCGGGGGCCATAGGTTTCACTAGTGGCTTCTCTCAAGAGCATAAGTATTACTGTTGAGCAATTGACAGAATTGAGCATAGTTATGAGAATATCTAGGTATGATCATGTATATAGGCATCACGTCCGAGACAAGTAGACCGACTCCTGCCTGCATCTACTACTATTACTCCACACATCGACCGCTATCCAGCATGCATCTAGAGTATTAAGTTCATAAGAACAGAGTAACGCCTTAAGCAAGATGACATGATGTAGAGGGATAAATTCATGCAATATGATAAAAAACCCATCTTGTTATCCTCGATGGCAACAATACAATACGTGCCTTGCTTCCCCTATTGTCACTGGGAAAGGACACCGAAAGATTGAACCCAAAGCTAAGCACTTCTCCCATTGCAAAAAAGATCAATCTAGTAGGCCAAACCAAACTGATAATTCGAAGAGACTTGCAAAGATAACCAATCATACATAAAAGAATTCAGAAGATTCAAATATTGTTCATAGATAAATTTGATCATAAACCCACAATTCATCGGTCTCAACAAAAACACCGCAAAAGAAGATTACATCAAATAGATCTCCACAAGAGAGGGGGAGAACATTGTATTGAGATCCAAAAAGAGAGAGGAAGCCATCTAGCTAATAACTATGGACCCGAAGGTCTGAGGTAAACTACTCACACTTCATCGAAGAGGCTATGGTGTTGATGTAGAAGCCCTCCGTGATGGATGCCCCCTCTGGCGGAGCTCCGGAACAGGCCCCAAGATGGGATCTCGTGGGTACAGAAGGTTGCGGCGGTGGAATTAGGTTTTTGGCTCCGTATCTGATCGTTTGGGGGTACGTAGGTATATATAGGAGGAAGGAGTACGTCGGTGGAGCAACGTGGGGCCCACAAGGGTGGAGGGCGCGCCCAGGGGGGTTGGCGCGCTTCCCTACCTCGTGGCCTCCTGGAAGCTTCCTTGACTTAGGGTCCAAGTCTCCTGGATCATGTTCGTTCCAAAAATCACGTTCCCGAAGGTTTCATTCCGTTTGGACTCCATTTGATATTCTTTTTCTGCGAAATTCTGAAATAGGCAAAAAACAGCAATTCTGGGCTGGGCCTCCAGTTAATAGGTTAGTCCCAAAAATAATATAAAAGTGAATAATAAAGCCCAATAATGTCCAAAACAGAAGATAATATAGCATGGAGCAATCAAAAATTATAGATACGTTGGAGATGTATCAAGCATCCCAAAGCTTAATTCCTGCCCGTCCTCTAGTAGGTAAATGATAAAAACAGAATTTTTGATGCGGAGTGCTACTTGGCATAATTTCAATGTAATTCTTCTTAATTGTGGCATGAATATTCAGATCCGAAAGATTCAAGATAAAAGTTCATATTGACATAAAAATAATAATACTTCAAGCATAGTAACTAAGCAATTATGTCCTCTCAGAATAACATGGCCAAAGAAAGTTCATCCCTACAAAATCATAGTTTAGTCATGCTCCATCTTCGTCACACAAGAATGCTCTCATCATGCACAACCCCGCTGACAAGCCAAGCAATTGTTTCATACTTTAGTAATCTCAAACTTTTTTTCAACTTTCACGCAATATATGAGCGCGAGCCATGGACATAGCACTTTGGGTGGAATAGAATATGATGATGGGGGTTATGTGGAGAAGACAAAAAAGGAGAAAGTCTCACATCAACGAGGCTAATCAATGAGCTATGGAGATGCCCATCGATTGATGTTAATGCAAGGAGTAGGGATTGCCATGCAACGGATGCACTAGAGCTATAAATATATGAAAGCTCAACAAATGAAACTAAGTGGGTGTGCATCCAACTTGCTTGCTCGCGAAGACCTAGGGCACTTGAGGAGGCCCATTGTTGGAATATACAAGCCAAGTTCTATAATGAAAAATTCCCACTAGTATATGAAAGTGACAAAACAAGAGACTCTCTATCATGAAGATTATGGTGCTACTTTGAAGCACAAGTGTGGTAAAAGGATAGTAACATTGTCCCTTCTCTCTTTTTCTCCCTTTTTTTGGGCCTTCTCTTTTTTTGGCCTTTCTCTTTTTTTTATTCCTCACTTGGGACAATGCTCTAGAAAATGATGATCATCACACTTCTATTTATTTTCAACTCAATGATTACAACTCGATACTATAACAAAGTATGACTCTATATGAATGCCTCCGGCGGTGTACCGAGATATGCAATGAACCAAGAGTGACATGTATGAAAGAATTATGAACGGTGGCTTTGCCACAAATACTATGTCAACTACATGATCATGCAAAGCAATATGACAATGATGAACGTGTCATGATGAACGGAATGGTGGAAAGTTGCATGGCAATATATCTCGGAATGGCTATGGAAATGCCATAATAGGTAGGTATGGTGGCTGTTTTGAGGAAGATATAAGGAGGTTTATGTGTGAAAGAGCGTAATATATCACGGGGTTTGGATGGACCGGCGAAGTTTGCACCAACTCTCAATGTGAGAAAGGGCAATGCACGGTACCGAAGAGGCTAGCAATGATGGAAAGGTGAGAGTGCGTATAATCCATGGACTCAACATTAGTCATAAAGAACTCATATACTTATTGCAAAAATCTACAAGTCATCAAAAACCAAGCACTACGCGCATGCTCCTAGGGGGATAGATTGGTAGGAAAAGACCATCGCTTGTCCCCGACCGCCACTCATAAGGAGGACAATCAAAGAACACCTCATGTTTCAAATTTGTTACATAACGTTTACCATACGTGCATGCTACGGGACTTGCAAACTTCAACACAAGTATTTCTCAAATTCACAACTACTCAACTAGCACGACTTTGATATCACTACCTCCATGTCTCAAAACAATCATCAAGCATCAAACTTCTCTTAGTATTCAACACACTCATAAGAAAGTTTTTACTATTCTTGAATACCTAGCATATTAGGATTATTTAAGCAAATTACCATGCTATTTAATACTCTCAAAATAATCTAAGTGAAGCATGAGAGATCAATAGTTTCTATAAAACAAATCCACCACCGTGCTCTAAAAGATATGTGAAGTACTAGAGCAAAACTATATAACTCAAAAGATATAAGTGAAGCACATAGAGTATTCTAATAATTTCCGAATCATGTGTGTCTCTCTCAAAAGGTGTGTACAGCAAGGATGATTGTGGTAAACTAAAAAGCAAAGACTCAAATCATACAAGACGCTCCAAGCAAAACACATATCATGTGGTGAATAAAAATATAGCTCCAAGTAAAGTTACCGATGGAAGTAGACGAAAGAGGGGATGCCTTCCGGGGCATCCCCAAGCTTTGGCTTTTTGGTGTCCTTAGATTATATTGGGGGTGCCATGGGCATCCCCAAGCTTAGGCTCTTGCCACTCCTTGTTCCATAATCCATCAAATCTTTCACCCAAAACTTGAAAACTTCACAACACAAAACTTAGCAGAAAATCTCGTGAGCTCTGTTAGCGAAAGAAAACAAAAGACCACTTCAAGGTACTGTAATGAACTCATTATTTATTTATATTGGTGTTAAACCTACTGTATTCCAACTTCTCTATGGTTTATAAACTCTTTTACTAGCCATAGATTCATCAAAATAAGCAAACAACACACGAAAAACAGAATCTGTCAAAAACAGAACAGTCTGTAGTAATCTGTAACTAACGCAAACTTCTGGAACTCCAAAAAATCAGCCAAAATAGGACGACCTAGACAATTTGTTTATTGATCAGCAGCAATTGGAATCAATATTTTATCACGTTCTGGTGATTTTGAACAATAATTTTCGTGAACAGAAAGTTTCTGGAAATTACAGCAAGATCAAATAACTATCATCCAAGAAGATCCTATAGGTTTAACTTGGCACAAACACTAATTAAAACATAAAAACACATCTAACCAGAGACTAGAACAAATATTTATTCCTAAACAGAAGCAAAAAGCAAAAAACTAAAAAATAAAATTGGGTTGCCTCCCAACAAGCGCTATAGTTTAACGCCCCTAGCTAGGCATAAAAGCAAGGATAGATCTAGGTATTGCCATCTTTGGTGGGTAATTCTTCAATAAGACATATATCATCCTTTAGAGTTTCTTTCTTGCTATTAATTATCAAACTTTTAGGAACAAGATCGAAAAATTCATTTGTAGCAAATGGTTCCTTAATGATAGCAAAAAGATTGGGATGGATACTTATAGATTTAAGATCCGCAATTTCTTTACTAGAGGATCCACCCTTATTTTTAGGAACATACATAAGCTTGGCAATTTTCATTGAAGGACTAGGAGTATTTTTTACGGAAGAAAAAGCGGTTCCCAAGTTGGTAATGATACCGTCAAGTTTATCGATTCTAGTAGAATCCTGATTTATTCTTTCATTAACTATGGGTTCCTTCTCCTTAATATTTTTCAAAGTGACTCCTACTTTAGATCCGTATTGGGTAATTTGGTTGTGGATCTTTTTATCCAAATTTTCAATTAGCTCTATGGTAGCAACTTTATTTTCAATAATTTCAAGTCTTTGCATTACATGCTCCAAAGTTAAAATAGTTCCATTAACCAAGAGAGGTGGTGAGCCAAATAAATCTATCATAGAATTATAAGAGTCAAAAGTATGGCTACCCAAGAAATTCCCTCCGGTAATGGTGTCAAGAATATATCTATACCAAGGATTAGCACCTACATAAAAATTTCGCAAAAGAACGGAAGTAGATTGCTTCCTGGTAGATCTATTTTCAGCATTGCAAATTCTATACCAAGCGCCTTTTAGATTTTCTCCCTCCATTTGTTTAAAATTGAGAACTTCATTTTCGGGAGACAACGGAGAAGATAAAGGACTAGCCATAACGGCAAGGCAAGCAAATGAAAAAGAGGCGACGGAAAAGAGAGGGCGAATAAAACGGCAAGGGTGAAGTGGGGGAGAGGAAAACATGAGGCAAATAATGTAATGCGGGAGATAAGGGTTTGTGATGGGTACTTGGCATGTTGACTTTTGCGTAGACCTCCCCGGCAACGGCGCCAGAAATCCTTCTTGCTACCTCTTGAGCACTGCATTGGTTTTCCCCTGAAGAAGAAAGGGTGATGCAGCAAAGTAGCGTAAGTATTTCCCTCAGTTTTTGAGAACCAAGGTATCAATCCAGTAGGAGGCTACGCACGAGTCCCTCGCACCTACACAAAACAAATAAATCCTCGCAACCAACGCGATAAGGGGTTGTCAATCCCTACACGGCCACTTACGAGAGTGAGATCTGATAGATATGATAAGATAATATTTTTGGTATTTTTATGATAAAGATGCAAAGTAAAATAAAAGCAAAGTAAAAAGCAACGGAAATAACTACGTGTTGGAAGATTAATATGATGAAGATAGACCCGGGGGCCATAGGTTTCACTAGTGGCTTCTCTCAAGAGCATAAGTATTTTACGGTGGGTGAACAAATTACTGTTGAGCAATTGACAGAATTGAGCATAGTTATGAGAATATCTAGGTATGATCATGTATATAGGCATCACGTCCGAGACAAGTAGACCGACTCCTGCCTGCATCTACTACTATTACTCCACACATCGACCGCTATCCAGCATGCATCTAGAGTATTAAGTTCATAAGAACAGAGTAACGCCTTAAGCAAGATGACATGATGTAGAGGGATAAATTCATGCAATATGATAAAAACCCCATCTTGTTATCCTCGATGCCAACAATACAATACGTGCCTTGCTGCCCCTACTGTCACTGGGAAAGGACATCGCAAGATTGAACCCAAAGCTAAGCACTTCTCCCATTGCAAGAAAGATCAATCTAGTAGGCCAAACCAAACTGATAATTCGAAGAGACTTGCAAAGATAACCAATCATACATAAAAGAATTCAGAAGATTCAAATATTGTTCATAGATAAACTTGATCATAAACCCACAATTCATCGGTCTCAACAAACACACCGCAAAAGAAGACTACATCGAATAGATCTCCACGAGAGAGGGGGAGAACATTGTATTGAGATCCAAAAAGAGAGAGGAAGCCATCTAGCTATTAACTATGGACCCGAAGGTCTGAGGTAAACTACTCACACTTCATCGGAGAGGCTATGGTGTTGATGTAGAAGCCCTCCGTGACGGATGCCCCCTCCGGCGGAGCTCCGGAACATGCCCCAAGATGGGATCTCGTGGGTACAGAAGGTTGCGACGGTGGAATTAGGTTTTTGGCTCCGTATCTGATTGTTTGGGGGTACGTAGGTATATATAGGAGGAAGGAGTATGTCGGTGGAGCAATGTGGGGCCCACGAGGGTGGAGGGCGCGCCCAGGGGGGTAGCGCGCCCCCTACCTCGTGGCCTCCTGGAAGCTTCCTTGACTTAGGGTCCAAGTCTCCTGGATCATGTTCGTTCCGAAAATGACGTTCCTGAAGGTTTCATTCCGTTTGGACTCCGTTTGATATTCTTTTTCCGCGAAACTCTGAAATAGGCAAAAAACAACAATTCTGGGCTGGGCCTCCGGTTAATAGGTTAGTCCCAAAAATAATATAAAAGTGAATAATAAAGCCCAATAATGTCCAAAACAGAAGATAATATAGCATGGAGCAATCAAAAATTATAGATACGTTGGAGACGTATCAGTGGTGGGTCCGAGTAGTCAGGGGGAAACGTTTTTTTGTGAAATACGGTGGCCCGTCCGGTGGGTCCCTGCTGTCAGGTGGAGGAATCATTATTTTGCGCGTAATAAGGAGGCACTTCCTTGCTGCGGCCGTGGACCCAGCTGTCAGCCTCTACACGTACAGTACTCTTCCGATCGAAGTCATTCGTTGACCACGTTGACCACGCCGCGCCGAGAGCAATAGGGCGGTGGACGACGGCGAGGCCTAGGAAGGGGACGACACGGAGCCGGGGAAGACACAGCAGTGGATGCCCACGCGGAGGGGAGTATGTGGGTTGATTGCTTTGGCTGCGGTGTGAGGCTACCGTCGTCGCAGAATAATAGGAGGTGTGGGTGAGTATAGAGGGATGGCATGGCCAGTGGTGGCAGCACATCCGGACACGGGAGGTAGGAGCAGGTGGCACGACCGACGCTTGTTTGGGCGGCTAGAGCAAGAAGACCAGAGGTTGAAGAAGCACTACGACCATTGGATGGACATCGTATGGTCACTGGAGCTAGAATCGTTCATATTGACTAAGTTGACAAAGCCTTCCATCCCCGTCATCTTAGTAGGCCCACAAGTCAGCCTCCCACAATGGTGGGTCCCATCTAGCAGGGGGAGTATTCATTTTTTTGTGCGTAATAAGGACGCACTTCCTTGTGTGCGAAGATATAGCTGGTGGGTCCGAGCTGACAGCGGGGGAAACATTTTTTTCAAGAAATACAGAGGCCCTTCCAGTGGGTCCCAGCTGTCAGGTGGAGGAATCGTTATTTTGCGCGTAATAAGGAGGCATTTCCTTGTGTGGACCCCTACTGTCAGCCTCTTCCGATGGATGTTGTTTGTTGACCATGTTGACCTCGCTGCGCTGAGAGCACAAACGCGGTGGACGAGGGCGAGGCCTAGGAAGGGAACGACCCGGAGCCGGCGAAGCCACCGCAGCGGATGCCCACGCTGAGGGGTGTACGAGCGCTGACTGGTCGGCTGCGGGCTGAGGCTGACGTCGCCGAAAAATAACAGGATGTGCGGGTGGGTAGAGGGATGGTCTGGCGGCATCACAGCCAGCCACGGGAGGAGGGAGCAGGCAGTCCCGCCGTCACTGGTTTGGGCGGTTGGAGCAGGAAGATCAGAGATGGAAGAAGCACAACGGCCATTGGATGGACATCCAACAATCACTGCTCTGTGTTGACTAAGTTGACAAAGCCTTGTGTACTCGTCAAAACAAAATTTAGGACAGCGTCATCGTCAACCTAGTAGGCCCAGAAGTTAGCCTCCAAATCTGTGGAAAACAACATACAACTCATTAGCCATTATTTTCAATAATTTATAGCCCATTTGCTAATTCTTAAGGATATATGAAGCCCATATTCTTTTTATTAGCATTACAGACCATATATTCTGGGCGCTGCTAAAAAATTCAATGAAATTTTGCATATTTCGGTGGGATCTGAACTCTTTTAATCACGAAATTTCGAGTCACCTTAAAAATGATTTTTCAAAAATTATATCAAAATAAAATTCAAAAAACAATTATCCGTAAAAAAATGAATGAAATTTAAAATCTTAACTAGCAAGATGCCTGTGCGTTGCACGGAACATGAAGATGCATTTGTATGAGTAGTTTATCTTGTGGGAGAAAAGACGATATTTTAATCTAATTGCGAGTTGGCTTTGGTTTTTATAAGAGTAGAGAGTAGAGATATCCAGGAAAAAAATGTAATTGCCGGTTGGCTTTGGTTTAAAAATTTACAGCTCATTTCTTACAACTTATAGCCCATTTTCTGGGGAAGCCCATTTCTTACTACTTACATCCCTCCCTCCTCGTCTTGAAAGATTTGCTGCCCAGCAGGGCTGAGAAAAGCAAGTAGGCCTCGGTTTTGGTATTCTCCGAAAAATAGAACTGTGCTAGCCATTTTCAGAAAGAAAAAAGATATCAACTGGGCTCGCCACGTGCTTAAATAAAAGCGTAAACGTGGGCTAGACGGGCCACAGCCCCCGCACAGTGCGTAGTTGAGCTCCGTCTCTGAAACTAAAAAAACAACTGGGTGAGCTGCTGGGTCCCTGGTGTTATCCGCTCGTTGTGTAATTTTCTCGTTTATTGACTACATTGACAATGGCTTGGGACCTAGTTGTCAAACAATTAGGAGGAAGTATTTTTTTGGCTTGTAATAATGAGGCACCTGCTTGCGTAATGCAATGACCCTGGTGGGTCCCTACTGTCAGCCTCTCCACGTACAGTCATCTCCTGATTCCTATTGGTTGTTGACCATGTTGACAACGCCAGACGGCGGCGGGCACAGCGAGTGAACCAAGGCGGAGAACGATGGTGAGGCCTCGGACGGGAACGAACAGCAGTCGTGGAAGATGCGGCAGTGTAGTGGCAGGTGGAGGGGAGTACGAGGGCAACAACATGCAACTCAAGCTTACAAACGGTACAAAAAGCCCAAGGATTAATTGTTCATCAAATTTTTAGAAAAAACCCAGATTGAACATGGCAGTAACATCTAACCCAACCACTCTTTTTCGCAGTCACAAACAAATGGATCGGTCTGATCCATAAAATCAACATCCTGTGCAAAAAAAATTATTACACGACGACTACAACTTGTTGTAAATAGAAGCCGAGCATGTTTAGAAGCCCATTTGTCCACCTGAAACTTCTTTTTTTGCTGTTCAACGTGTCCGTCCGTGAGAAATCTCTTGCGATAAAAATTAAGCCTCATGGACAATAGTAACCTCGCATTCAACAGGAATAATGTGACAAAGCTTCTGTTTGCCTGGTTGGATGCATATCCTTCCATCGTTATTGTCCTCAAACGAATGTCATGAGAACTGCGAAAATCCCGGTTCTTATTACGCCACCGATTGGTTATACGTTTTTCTCCATGTGGTTGCAGTACCTAAGTAGACATGAAGATTTGAAAATAGTTAAGGTCTGAAAAAAGAGTATGTGGAAAGAGCAACAGCTGAACGGTTAATTCTAGTACAATATATACGGTCTTTCAATGTGCATGAAATAATCACCTTTATATATAAATTCTCCAGAGACCGAAAGCATCGCAGCAAGCCAATAATTATGTTCAGATCATAACTATACATTCCGATATATAAGATGTTGACAGAATCCAACAACATTGATAGGCTATCCATGGACGAACTCTTCATTGAGCATATAACATAATATTAGTACCCAAAGTGTACTCCAAGATGATATAAAACTTATGCGCACAAATGAAAAATGCAGCTTATGATTACAAATGCGTAGATGATAATATACGGTACCTGAAAAAGTGAGGAGCCAAACACCAACTTGTTGTGATCATCAAATGGAGCACTAGTTAGACCATTAATTAGACCCAAGGTCTCCAGTTTGGGCGTAGAGACGACAGTTATTTGCAAAGGTTTATAACAACGATCAAGGAGCAACCTTTGAAGTGAAGGGGCATCTTCGATGGTGAGCTGCTGTCCTTCAAAACAAATTCCAATGCTTTTAAGGTGAGGCGACTTTATTTGGAGACAACATATAGGGATTTCTATTCCCAAAACAACCAGCAAGCGCTCCAGGGCAGGGCAACTGGAGTGGATGATGCTGTGCAGTGAGGCCTCCGACAGATAAACCACCACAAGCGAAAGTTTTTTTAGCAGTGGGAGTCGAAGCATTTGTACTAGATCGTCTGGTAGATGGCACCGGGCGAAGGTGGCAGTGTGGAGAGAGGAGGAAAACTGTGATATGGACAACGGTGGTGTGGGCACGAATTCTTGGTGTGTTCATGTTATGAAACTTTCGTGGTAATGGTAGAACTCAAACTGCTGGAGTTTTCCGAATTCAGGGGATGTCAGCCAAGCGTCCACCATGCCGGGTATGGACAGCAGGTAGCGTGTCGGGATGTAGAGGCATTGAACGGGGCCCTGCTGGTGAGAGGAGACGATGGCTCTGACGAGATCAAATTCAGGAAGGACAGATATCTGACGATAGTTGAGATTGAGGGGCGCAGTGCGCCATAGAGGGCGCCACCGAGTTGAGAGGACTTGTGTGCGGTAGCAATCCTTGGTGGGGAGAAGCGAGATGATCTCCTCAAGGATGACGTCCGCGAGATCGCTGATGCGGTCCACCGAAGATTCTACCGGTTCCTCAGATCCGGGGGGGGGCTCGCCGCTTCTCCCCGCGATGCCGGGTGCGGGATCTACAACCGGCGTTGCCGTTGGCGGGAGCCTCATCTTCTTGGCGCTGGGGCCAGCCGACTCCATTTTCCTTGTGGGCGTCGCGCCGAGCTCACGGGTTTGAGCAGAGTAGCCAGAGATGAGCCTAGTGGCAGTGCGAGTGGGGAAGAAGGAGGGCTGGGGTTTTCTGTAGGAGTGGAAGAAGAGGAGCACGCGTTTTCTGTACGAGTGAGGAAGAAGGTGAGCGGGGGTTTTCTGGAAGAGTGAGGAAGATGGGGAGCGGCGGGGGGGGGGGGAATTGGGGCGAGACGGAAGCGTAAGTGGAAGCGAGGAGGAAGGAGGGTTTTCCTGGGATCACCCCCTCTTCAAGAAATATGGTCTTCTCCTCGCAAAAAACAAAAACAAATGGGCTTTAAGATGGATAGGCTTTTGCATCGGCCCAGTCGGTTGCCCGTGTTTCATACTGGAGGGCCTTGTGCTAGAGGCAGCCCAAGACACTCTCGAGCTTATTGCCCATTCGAAAGAAAAAAAGAGACGCCTCCAGCTTATGGCTACTCATCGGTAACCTTTTTCAACTTGGCATCCACCAAATTAGAGGATGCGGTACTGGATGCATACACTCACACTGGTCGCTTAGCGCGGCAAAGTGAGGTGTCAAATAACAGGCCTACGATATACTTACTAGATTGTGAAGGTTCACAGGCTAGTCAACATTTACATTAAACTAAGCTTCAGAAGATACGGTATGCATACTAACATTCAAAAGAACAAAAGTTCAGCTTGTTTATGCATCTCAATGATTCACCATACTATAACCAATACAAAGCTGTGAGAAGGTGTGGAAATAATGAAAATCGGTCGATGCTTCTCTGAGCAAAGGGCCTCCCTGCGCACGCATTAATTTCCTGGGCATTCTTGTTTCTTCTCAATGTTGCGAGCACTTTGAGCATGTTGGCAACTCCACAGCTAGCTAGCTGCCTCATCTTGCAATTGATGCTGACACATTTGCAGCAAACACATGAGGCAATAGAGATGACTCAACATGAGTCCATATTGTGCAGTTCCCCTGAAATCATCTTCATTGTCCTGAATCTGAAAAGATAGGAAAACAATAGCTATACTTAAATGGTGTTGCAAAACAGTAGCACATATCAATAGCTCGGCATGACAAAACATGATCATCTGGACGAAGGGGATACTGACCTGCCTGAGGAAGATTATATATAATTTCATAAGTCCTTGGTTGAATTCCACCTTCGGCTGCACTGCTTGTTTGCTACTCCACACATGACAGGATCGTTCCGCACTGCAATCAGCAAGTCAACGTACGAATAAGCTTATTTCATCTTGCGGTGGTCATTGTACCTAGTTATGAATGTAGGAATACCTGGAGCACCATGAGGTTAGCTGACAGCAGGTAGATGCAGCCATATAAGTTTTGTGCGGTGCTACCAAAATTGAGGTTTGTATCCCTTCCCGTTATGAGAATTCTTCTTGAAGTTGGTAGAATGTGACGGCTTGTTCTTTGCATCAAACTTGCCTTTCCCCTGAGATTTGTTCTTGTTGTTTTGGGGCTGGTTGGGCTGGAAGTTCTTCTCGTGTACCATGTGGGCACTAGAAGCTCCCTCAGCGACCCGAGCACGTGTGTCTTTTGCTCTCGCCTTCTCTTCAAAATGAAGAGTGCTAATGAGATCCGAAACGGAAAACTCATGTCTCTTGTTTTTCAGAGAAGTAGCAAAATCGTTCCACGAAGGTGGAAGCTTGGCAATGATGGTCCCAGCAACAAATTTGTCCGGCAACACACACTTGAAGTACTCAAGTTCCTTAGCGAGTGACTGTATCTCATGAGTCTGCTGAACAACAGAGCGCTCATCAGTCATCTTGTAGTCACAGAATTGCTCCATGACGTACAACTCGTTGCCAGCGCCCGAGGCCCCAAACGTGGCCTCGAGCGCAGCCCACATGTCTTTGCCGCTGTCAAACGACATATATGAATCCACAATGGAATCGTCAAGAACACTCAGCAGGGCGGCTTTGAAGAGGGTATCCATGTTCTCAAAAGCTTCCTGCTGTGTAGGATTAAGATCGCCCCAGGCTTACCCTTAGTGGCATCATAGCAGTACATGATCTGAAACCAATATATACTGCTCTTGTGCGCCACCTTTTATATTGCACCCCCTTAAAAGTAGGCGGCTTCAAAAGCGCAGCAAAACCACTCGGAGTAAATTGCCTATAATCAGGTTTTTGGATTGGATTGTTGAATATATGAGCAATTTACTATGAGATGTAATCTGAATCAACATAAAATAGATCATGAAGAAAATTGCGAAGATCAAAGTAATGATGCAGACTAAACCAGGAGGACAGAATCACATACTGTACAGCGGGAGCAGAACCTCTGTGGTTGATGTTGTCACTCATGTCGTTGATGAAGAGGTTACCGAGGTCGGGGAAGAAGGCTGTCGTTGAGGAAGTCATCGCTGGCAGCAGTCACAGGAGTGTGCTCCCCAAAACCCTGATCGCCCCTCTCCCGTACAGGATCACGAAAGGTGGGGTTCGGAGGACTGCTGTCCCTTCTCGCGGTGCACGCCGGAAGGAGGGATGGAGAAGAATTGCGTGGCAACGCTAAGATCTGGAACGGTGTGAAACCATATGATACAGCGGCAGCTAGGGTAGAGCCTGTCAGGTCGGTCGTGCGAGTAAGACCAAGTATAATAGTAGGCCTTTGGCCCGAACCCCACGTCCAAGTCAATAATAGCCCCACTATCCAAAAGAATCAGAAACGGCTGAGTAATTAAGGCGTCCGTTAATTATTAATTAATGACTTAATAAATTTTCCGAATCACACCACACTTAGAGCATGGTTAATAGTATAGCCAACATCCGGCTATATGAAGTTGACACATCATCTAGAACCAACCTAATATGTAGCCTGCTTACAATAGTTAGTCCCTTTAGTATAATACTATATCATTAATAATGGCCGCACCTTTTGTCTCACAAAGTATGTGTAGTCTGAAATGTCGGGCGTGCAGCGGGCGGTGCCCTCGGTCGGCGCGCCGCTTCAACGGCGGAAGCAGTGAGAGGTCGCATCGCCCTGACTTGCCATCAATGTGGAGCGGCGGGCTCAGCTGGCACCGGGCGGGAAGGTTTTGATTTTTGATTCAGTTGTTGTGCTGCTACCGTCCAATATTCGCGTGTGGTTGTTTCTAGAATAAAAAAGGAGGTACTCCTACTTATGTTACTCCCACTATGGCTAGCCTAAGGTTAGTAGGTGACCTTGCGCTTGGCTCTTCGCCTCTTTCGGAAGTCGAACAATAATGGTGGTACTACAGTAGTGCTTCTGGCAATCTGACACCAAATGAACTGCTGCACGTCCACCGCCTGTAAGCAAAAGTTTCTCCTCGTGCTGCGAGCCACCACGCACGCGTTGGCGAGGGAGAAGGCATAGTAAGCAAGCTTCTCGTCATTCTGCGAGTTGACAGGACACATCAAAGTTATTTAGTACGTACTCTCTCCAAAAAAGGGCTGCCTATGTCATGGCTACCATCCCGTGCTCCGTTGTTGAGTACATGCACTATTCACGTGCCATCGAGGAGAAAAGAATATTGCATAGTAGGAGTAGGTGCCATCGAAGTGCACGACTCACTTACGCACTGCTTATCTGATTATCTCCATTTTCTTGCATGACACGTGCACCTTGATGCTAGATGTCTCGCATGTTGGCAAAAGGATGAACAAAGCTCACGTAAAAAAAAGAATGGAAGAACACAGATTCCCAACGACCGAGAAGGAGCAAGGAACCTCGCGGTGGAGTGTTTGCAAGGAACCTTGCGCGTTTTCCCTTGTTTTTTGCCACCTGCCCACCTATAAACAAATAAAAGAACATGAACTCTTCGCTAACCACTAGAGACGATACATTAGGATGCTAAGTTGAAGATATTTTATTAGTTTATATTGATAACCACGCAAGAAGCCACGAATGTACAGGACGCATGTACACACGCCGACGCACTAACGCATGCCGATCCAACTCATGCACAAATGCGCACAACATGGAGCACACAACGCACGTACGCAACACATGCATGCACACACACTCCACCGCAGAATGCACGTGAATAACACATGCATGCGCACACACTCGGCTGCATGGAGGCGTGCGCCATCTGCGGTGACGTCCGGTTCATCGTGTGATGGCGAAGCTCGCACACAACGGCGCCTATGCATATCTTGCAGCACCTCTTTGCTGTCGTTGCTCAACGACTAAACAGAGACGAAGACGGCCGCAACCTCGACCTTAGAGCTAGCACCGATGGGAAAGCACGCACGCTGCACGCACACGAGCACGTACGGAATGCCCACGATGTGGTGCGTCCCCAGTCGCCTCTGCTCCTTCTGTGCACGTTGTGTATGAAGGCGGTAGCATGCCTAATGATGATGTGGGTGAGATCTTCTAGGACTTAGATGATGACGAGGAAAATTATGGGAGGGTGTCTCCAACAGTGTTCCTCGGCTTGCACCTCTTGCATCGTGGTGGTCGAGCTTGGAGTCATTCATCTGGTATACGTGGCATCTCAGATCTGGAGACAAGGTGACGTACACCGTCAAGGTCCACAGTCAAGGGGGTCAGGGTGGACGCGACCTCTCACCGCGTCCGCCATTTGAAGCGGCACGCTGGCCCAGGGCGCCGCCCGCTGCACTCCCAGCTGTACCCGCCTCCTCGCCGCATTCAAAAACCTACATTTACTAGTATGTATACACATGCAAGGCACGTCTTAATATAACAGAGTGATTTTGGTAAAAGGGAAAAGAAGTAATATATATGCTAATAGATTCAAAGAAAAAGAAATTATAGTGATGTATAAATGCCGATATTAGTTCAATATTGTAAAAGTGGGAAGTAGTATTCATGCCATAAAACTCTACGTTCATTTAACTAGAACTGCACGTTGCTTCACTCTTCCACGTGTTCTTTTTTTTGAGAAATATCCACATTCTCCTACTAAACCATCTCGACTGGGCTCAATCAAACCATCTGGTGGTCATGTGGCAACACAGCCCATTGGAGCTAGTTATGGGCTTCTTTTTTCTAGAAAGGGTACATGATTGTTCTAGAACACAGGTGAGGTAGCAGCAGCATACTGTTCATGCGAATCCTACTGATATTGGCCATTGGATTTAGAAGATCAACGGTTATGATTGATGTTCTTAGTCCTACTTAAAATTGGTACACTATATAGTAGTATAGAATACTAGTATAGATATGGAAACCCGCGTGGAATGCTAGAAACCAACTCCGGCCACACACATCCGTTCAGGAGCAGGACGCCGGCCAAGCTCCTCCTTCCACCATTTTGTCCACTCTTTTGGCGGCATCCGACGAGCAGGAAGAGCAGTTCTCCGGCATAAAAGCCGTCTGGGTGGCCCACCGAGCCCGGCAGCTCGCTTCTCCACCTACCTCGCCTAGCCCGTCGGAGGTAGTTGCTGCACTAAGCCAGCACGTGGTTCCACATCTGGCCTCTCCAATACATCTCGAGGAAGAGTGCCGACTTGCTCCACGCCGGCTTGTCGGGGAGCATGGCGGCACGGGCATCGTCGCTGCCCTCGACGCCGTCGCGTCGTACAACGCCTCCAGTGTCTGTGGCTGCGCCATCCGCCATCGACGCGCGCGTAGCCGCGACATGCAGGCAGAGAAAGAAGCCGCCGCAGATGTCGATGAGGTGATGCGGCTACGCGGATGTGGATGAGGTGACAGGCAGCACGTCCCCGCCCGCCGCCATCATCGAGGAAAAGTAGAACACGGGAGGCCGCCGCCGATTGTATCCCATGAAGGCCACCGCCGAGGCGACGCCGGCGAATACAGCTGGTGTCTTGCTCGATTCTTCTTCTGTCGGCTGCTGGAGGAGGACAAAGAGATTGGGCGGCGACCATTTAGATTAGGTATTTTAATTCTACCAGGCTGGTTGTAATGGGAGTATTATAGGTAGTATCATGCATGCCAACTACTCCCTCCATTCTTAAATAGAGGAGTATTATAAGAGCATGGTTAATAGTATAGCCAGCTAATGGCTACATGACATTGCCATGTCATTTATAGCCAACCTTGTAGCCTTCAAGTATAAGGCTAGTCATAGTGGGAGTAACATAAGTAGTAACATGCATGCCACATAAGGAAAAAATATGATGTGGCAAGTAGTTAATGAGGAGAGAGACAAATAGAGTAACATAATATGTTACCATCAGATAGCAGTTCTCAATGCAAAATGAGTCTACAAAGTAATAAATGAAGTAGTGCATGACACTACGCATATGTTACTACCCACTGTAGAGGTAGTAACATAGACTAGTAACATATATATGTTACTAGTCTAAGTTACTCCCCACTATGACTAGCCTAATACTCCCTCCGTCTAGGTGTCATCTTACGAAAACCAAATAATCTCAAAACACTTAGGTGCGGTGCATTAACTTCTACCTCGTTTCTTGTTTCTTGACATATCAACCAATAATAGATGTGAGTGTGCATGCTTTTAATGACTGGAGACTACCAAACACGACATGTAGTGGTTAGTTCATTGCATGCAATGCAATTAATTAGCAAATAAACATTAAGTTCTCTCGTTTTCCCCTCCTCCTTGGTCACGGTGCACAACCTAAGATACAAAGATGTGCTATCTCATCAATACAGGGCCCACCTTCGACTCTCACATCTGAAAGGATCGAGAAGAGGTGTCTAGAGGGGGGGGGGGTGAATAGACTCTATGTAAGAAAAGTTGCAGTTTTTAATTTCTTTAAGTTGAAGTGGAGTTTTGGCACAAGTTTAAGCATTCACAATACATATCAAGCAAGCATGACAAGAGTATATGAGCAGCGGAAAGTAAAGCATGCAAGTTGCAAGAATGTAAAGGGATGGGATTGGAGTGTGCAAACGCAATTTGGAGACACGGAGATTTTTTATCCGTGGTTCCGATAGGTGGTGCTATCGTACATCCACGTTGATGGAGACTTCAACCCACGAAGGGTAACGATTGCGCGAGTCCACGAAGGGCTCCACCCACGAAGGGTCCACGAAGAAGCAACCTTGTCTATCCCACCATGGCCGTCGCGCACGAAGGACTTGCCTCACTCGGGTAGATCTTCACGATGTAGGCGATCTCCTTGCCCTTACAAACTCCTTGGTTCAACTCCACAATCTTGACGGAGGCTCCCAAGTGACACCTAACCAATCTAGGAGACACCACTCTCCAAGAGGTAACAAATGGTGTGTTGATGATGAACTCCTTGCTCTTGTGCTTCAAATGATAGTCTCCCCAACACTCAACTCTCTCTCATAGGATTGGATTTGGTGGAAAGATGATTTGAGTGGAAAGCAACTTGGGGAAGGCTAGAGATCAAGATTTATGTGGTTGGAATGGAATATCTTGACCTCAACACAAGTGTAGGTGGTTCTCTGTCAGAAAATGTATGTTGGAAGTGTAGGCATGTTCTGATGGCTCTCTCCACGAATGAAGAGTGGGTGGAGGGGTATATACAGCCTCCACACAAAATCTAACCGTTACACACAATTTACCAAACTCGGTGGGACCGATTCAGAGAACTCGGTCAGACCGATTTAGTTCATAATGTGACCGTGAGGCATTTTGGTGGGACCGAATTGATCGACTCGGTGGGACCGATGTGCGAGGGTTAGGGTAAAGCCTCATCTCTGTTTGACCGATTACACAAACTTGGTGGGACCGATTTGGGTAATAAGCGAAACAGAAAGTTGGCCAAAAAAACTCGGTGGGGCCGATTGCATATCTCGGTGAGACTGAAATTATTGCAATAGGCAACAGTGAGTTTGCAAGCCCATCTCGGTGAGACCGAGATCCCATCGGTGAGACCGAATTGATTAGGTTTCTGGTAGTGGCTATGTCAAGTGAACTCGGTGGCGCCGGATAGAAAGTTTCGGTGGGGCCGAGTTTGACTTTTGGTTTGGGACATATGTGGATGAGAGAAAGTGGTTGAGGGCTTTGGAGCATATCACTAAGCACTTTGAGCAAGCAAGCCATTAAGCAACACCTCATCCCCTCTTAATAGTATTGGCTTTCCTATGGACTCAATGTGATCTCGGATCACTAAAAAAATGTAGAGTCCTAAGCTTTGAGCTTGAGCCAATCCTTTGTCCTTATCATCTCGAAGGGGTTCCACATCTTCTTGTCCATGCCACTCCATTGTTGAACTTATCTGAAATATACTAGGTGAAAACATTAGTCCAACAAGAGATATGTTGACATTAATTACCAAAATCACCCAGGGAGCACTTGTGCTTTCAATCTCCCCCTTTTTGGTAATTGATGACAACATACATCAAAACTTTAGATAAAGATATAGAGAATAACAAGTAAAGCTTTGGAAAGACATGTAACATGCATAGGCTCCCCCTACATGTATGCAATCATGTAAATATGGAATTTAGGAGCATGTGAATGCATAAGCATGACAGAGTAAGCAATGTGTTACATGTATCTTGGCTATATGCATCAGAGCAAATGATGTGAGTATAGGAAATGTACCTTCATGCTCATGAGTCCTTCTTGCAAACAGTATGTACATAAGCAAGAAATCCTCATGCACATGACTGTGATGCATATACTTACCTTGTGGTCTTGAGTTGGCTTAGGAAGTAATGAACCTGAGTAAACAAGGTTAGATAACACAGATACATCTACTAGCCAGAGCAAACAAAAGAAACCACAAGAGTACCAAGACTGGGATGACATGTAGAGAGTGAGTACTGAGTACTCTATTGGATATAGACATGTCCCCAATGGTAAAGATATGCAATGAATTCAATGATTTCCTTCCCTTAGATGTCTTGCTCCCCCTGAATCTTGCATGGGATATTGGGATAAGATAGGGAACAGAAAATCAGAGCAAAGAAAATCAGGGCAAATGCAAACAACCAAATATAAACATGTCTTTCCCCTCTTTAAGACATGTAACTTCTCTCCTCTTGAACACCAAGCATCTAGGGCCTGTGATTCTCCCTGTTGAAGAACTCTCTCCCCCTGAGTATTCTCTCTCTCTCTCCCTATAGAAATGATTAATCTTTGATGTGATCTCTCTTTCCCCCTTTGACATCAATTTCCAAGAAGGGCTCTTCTGGATTTTTGTTACAAATGGGTTTGGTCCTTGAGTCACAGAGCAAAGAAACATGTTGAATGTGATGCTGGTAGAGGATAAGAATCATTGAGTGGAGCTGGAGCAAAAAGAACGTAGGAACAAATGGCAAGTTGTCTTTCCTGCAGTGAAATCGGTGGCACCGAGTTGTGTGCTTTGGTTGCACCGAAAGAATTCGGTTGGACCGAAAGCAACAGACCGGTGTGACCGAGTTCATTACAGAGAAAACACTTGTCACCTCAGCTCACTAGGCAAGTAAGATCTCACAAGGATTTGCAAGGAATTAACTGAAAGATTTGCAATGAATTGGATGCAGGGAATGCAGAACAAAAATAATCAGAAAAGAAATCTTGACGAAGTTATGCATGAGACAAATGCAAGAGCCCGGAGAAACACAAGAGAACTTCATCTAGAATTGGTCGGCGACAAAGTCACCTATGTTAGAGTATATTGACTTAGGAGTCAATTGAGGCCACTTGATCATAGGTCATACTCATCGTTTAAGCTCAAAATGGGGTTACCATTTTTCGTTTAAGCATCTTGATGTATTCACATCTTGTTGAGTTGTTTTGACCCATGACTTGGAGTAAAGCTTCTCTAAGATGGAATAACATACCTTGGGTGGTGGTGTTGATCTTGATCATGTAGTTGAACTTGTGTGGGTTGCTCAAGGTTGATGTAGCTCATCAAGAGTTGGGAGCACCACTTGGAATTTGAGTTCATCTACCTACATGGGTTAGTTTTGCAAGGAAGAGCACTTGTGTATGACAATCATAAAATTTAATATAGAATTTGTCAAAGGATATGTTTAAAGAGTTTCATGCTTCCTTGTTTTCAACCACCATTGTGTAGATACTTGGTGATGTAGATATTGCTCAAGATGTGAGTGAGTTGCAATCTCATAGATTTAGATTCATCCAAGTACTTACAAGGGTTAAATAGCATGCAAGGGTGCAAATATATCCAAGACATATAAATAACATCATGAAAGAAATGTCAAGGATTGGTCAAAGGCTCATGCCTTGCATGTATCCAAATGAAGTTCCTACTCCAAGTTTGAAGCATCAATGATGTTCAATTGTCCTCTCAACCGGCAAAATACTTTCTCATCAAGCGGTTTGGTAAATATATCCGCCAATTGCTTATCGGTGCGAACATGCTTAAGATCAATGTCGCCTTTAGCAACATGATCTCGAATGAAATGATGACGAACTTCAATATGCTTAGTTCGAGAATGTTGCACAGGATTATGTGCAATCTTAATAGCACTTTCATTGTCACAAAGCAATGGAACATGTTTCACATATATCCCATAGTCCTTCAGAGTTTGGGTCATCCAAAGTAATTGAGCACAACATGAACCAGTGGCAATGTATTCCGCTTCGTGGATAAGGATACCGAGTTTTGTTTCTTGGAGGACCAAGACACAAGAGATCTACCAAGAAATTGACAAGTACCCGAAGTGGACTTTCTATCAACCTTGTCTCAGGCATAGTCCGAACCGGAGTAGCCGACCAGATCGAAAGAAGACCTCTTAGGATACCAAATGCCAAAATTTGGTGTATGTATTAAGTATCTCACTATCCTTTTCACAGCCTTAAGATGACACTCTTTAGGGGCCGCTTGATATCGTGCACACATGCACACTTAGCATAATATCGGGACGAGAGGCACATAGATATAACAATGAACCAATCATAGAGCGGTACACTTTTTGATCAACCGATTCACCGTCCTTAGTCAAGTCAAGATGTCCACTAGTAGGCATGGGTGTATTCATACCTTTGCATTCTTGCATATTGAACTTCTTGAATAAGTCCTTGGTGTACTTTGTTTGAGAAACAAAGGTACCTTCCTTAGTTTGCTTGATTTGCAAACCAAGAAAGAATTTGAGTTCACTCATCATAGACATCTCAAACTTCTCCGACATTAGCTTTCCAAACTTTTCACTAAAATGAGGGTTAGTCGAACCAAATATAATATCATCAACATAAATTTGGCACACAAATAATTCTCCATTAACCCTTTTAGTGAAAAGAGTAGAATCTATTTTTCCAATTTCAAAGCCTTTTTAATGAGGAACTTGGTCAAGCATTTATACCACGCTCTAGGAGCTTGTTTAAGACCATAAAGAGCTTTGTGAAGTTTGTAAACATGATCGGGTTTCTTAGGATTGACAAAGCCGGGAGGTTATTTAACATAAACTTCCTCCTCAATTTCACCATTTAGAAAATCACTTTTAATGTCCATTTGGTATAAGGTGATATCATGGTGATTAACATAAGCAAGTAAGATGCGAATGGACTCAAGTCTAGCAACGGGGGCATATGTCTCACCATAGTCCATACCTTTGACTTGAGTGTAGCCTTGGGTGACGAGACGTGCTTTGTTGCGAATTACTTGTCCATCTTCATCTTGCTTGTTGCGAAACACCCATTTGGTACCAATGATGTTGTGGTTGTTGTCAGGCTTCTCGACCAATGTCCACACTTGGTTTCTCTCAAAGTTGTGTAGCTCTTCATGCATGGCGTTTATCCAATCCGGATCTTCCAATGCTTCTTCAACCTTCATAGGTTCAATGCTAGAGATGAATGAATAATGTTCACAAAAGTTAGCCAAACGAGTTTTAGAGCGAGTGATTCTCCCGGTTTGGATATCAAGTAAGATTTGCTCGACGGGATGGTCTTTGGCAACTCTTGCTCGAACTCGTGGGAGCTTTTGCTTAGGTCGGGGTGGAACATCCTCTTCATCTTGTCCTTCTTCTTCTTGGCCTTCTTCATTGTTGACGTTGTCGTTCTCTTGTCGTGGTGGAGAAGGAGGTTGTTGAGGTTCATCTTGGTGTACTTCCTCGTTTTCTTCGTCTTGGTGTGTCCCACTTGTGGATGCTTCCATGTCAACTCTTGGTTCACCTTGTCGTGAGGTGGAGGCTTTCACTTGGACGGACGAGGTACTCTCCTTCACCTCCGTTGGACGAATCTTGCCAATAGACAAGTCTTGGTTTGCTTCCGAAGGGTCTTTGTCTCCTACATCAATTGGCAATTGCTCTACTTGCGAGCCGTTAGATTCATCAAACTTCACATCTATCGTCTCTTCAACCTTTCGGGTGAAATTGTTGTAGACACGGTAAGTGTGAGAGTTTGAGCCATAACCAAGTAGGAAACCTTCATGAGATTTAGGAGCAAATTTAGAATGATGATGCTTATCAAGAATGTAGCACTTTGAGCCGAATACTCGAAAGTATCCAACTTGGGGTTTGTTACCGGTGAGGAGCTCGTATGCCTTCTTGCCGAGTAGTTTGTGAAGATACAAGCGATTTGTTGCATGACAAGCTATCTCAACCGCTTCCCCCCAAAAGTGTTTTGGAGTCTTGTACTCATCAAGCATCGTTCTTGCCATCTCAATAAGAGTCCGGTTCTTCCTCTCAACAACTCCATTTTGTTGAGGCGTGTACGTAGCCGAGAACTCGTGTGAAATCCCTTCTTCGTCAAGAAAGGTATCCACATTTGCGTTCTTGAACTCCATTCCATTGTTGCTCCGAACCTTCTTGATCTTCACTTCAAATTGATACTGGGCCTTCCTAGCGAAGTTTTTGAAGATCTTTTGGACCTGCGATTTATCATCAAGAAAGAACACCCACGTAAATCTTGAAAAATCATCGACTATGACTAGACCAAATGAGTTACCACCGAGACTCTTGTAGGCATTGGGACCAAAGAGATCCATGTGAAGTAGCTCGAGCGGTCTTCTCGTGGTCATGATGTTCTTCACGGGGTGACTTCCTCCAACTTGTTTTCCTGCTTGACAAGCACTACAAAGTCTATCCTTGTCAAATATAACATCTTTTACTCCAAGGATATGATCACCTTTAATAAGCTTATCAAGATTTCGCATGCCCACATGACCTAGCCTTCTATGCCACAACCAGCCTTTAGAAGATTTAGCAATTAAGCAAGTTCTAGGTTGAGCCTTTTTAGTGAAATCAACAATGTAAAGATCACCTCTACGTATACCGGTAAAGACCATTTTATGATTGTCTCTTCGAAACACTTGGCAATCTACTTCAGTAAATAGGACATTGAAACCGAAATCAGCAAGTCTAGATACTGAAAGTAAATTGTACCCAAGAGATTCAACGAGCATGACATTTTGTATGGAGCTATCATGTGAGATGGCCACCTTACCGAGGCCAACCACCTTACCCTTTGAGTTATCACCGAAAGTGACATACTTTCGAGGGCCGTCGTTTTCAGCAAGCTCACGAAACATATCTTTGTCTCCAGTCATATGATCAGTACATCCACTATCAAGGACCCATTCCTTTCCTCCAGCCATGTAGCCGCGAAGATTAGCCATAAGCCCAAAGTGTCTCATCGCATCATCAAGATCATAGTCACTATCATCATCCTCATCATAGTATCCATGTTCTATACCGTCTTGTGATTGATCAACTCCTAGAGAGAGTAATTCATTAGTAGTATGACCGTAACAATGTTCATCTCTATGGATTCTAATGACTTCGGAAATGATTTTGCTAATAATTCCAACATCTCCTTTGGCACGCATGAGATCACGAAGCTCAAATAGACAATCATCAAACTTAGGATCACTAGTGCTCATCTTACTCAAGGCTATAGACCTATGAAGAATTTGGTCTAGATTTTTCAAGGAATAATTTGGAAATTGTTCCTGAAGAAATCTCCATATAGTGTAGGCACAATCAAGAGTAGGTAAGCTAGCAAACAAATTTTTCGGCAATCCTCTAATGATAAGATTGATAGTTTTAAGATTGCGAATCATGTCAAGATCCTCATCGGGTGTGGGATGCAAAGGAACAATATGAGGTGCACAAGGGCTAGTAATGTACTTGTTCAAATGATATTCATTGAAAATCTCCAGCATCTCATTTTTCCACTCATGGAAGAACTCTCCATCAAGAATAGGCACTCTATGTCTAAGACTCCCCAATGTAGACACATCCATCTTCCTCCAATGGTGATTAAACCAAAGCAATGGAGACCAAAGCTCTGATACCAATTGAAAGGAACGAGAAGAGGTGTCTAGAGGGGGGGGGGTGAATAGACTCTATGTAAGAAAAGTTGCAGTTTTTAATTTCTTTAAGTTGAAGTGGAGTTTTGGCACAAGTTTAAGCATTCACAATACATATCAAGAAATCATGACAAGATTATATGAGCAGCGGAAAGTAAAGCATGCAAGTTGCAAGAATGTAAAGGGACGGGATTGGAGTGTGCAAACGGAATTTGGAGACACGGAGATTTTTTATCCATGGTTCCGATAGGTGGTGCTATCGTACATCCACGTTGATGGAGACTTCAACCCACGAATGGTAACGGTTGCGCGAGTCCACGGAGGGCTCCACCCACGAAGGGTCCATGAAGAAGCAACCTTGTCTATCCCACCATGGCTGTCGCCCACGAAGGACTTGCCTCACTCGGGTAGATCTTCATGAAGTAGGCGATCTCCTTGCCCTTACAAACTCCTTGGTTCAACTCCACAATCTTGACGGAGGCTCCCAAGTGACACCTAACCAATCTAGGAGACACCACTCTCCAAGAGGTAACAAATGGTGTGTTGATGATGAACTCCTTGCTCTTGTGCTTCAAATGATAGTCTCCCCAACACTCAACTCTCTCTCATAGGATTTGGATTTGGTGGAAAGATGATTTGAGTGGAAAGCAACTTGGGGAAGGCTAGAGATCAAGATTTATGTGGTTGGAATGGAATATCTTGACCTCAACACAAGTGTAGGTGGTTCTCTCTCAGAAAATGTATGTTGGAAGTGTAGGCATGTTCTGATGGCTCTCTCCACGAATGAAGAGTGGGTGGAGGGGTATATATAGCCTCCACACAAAATCTAACCGTTACACACAATTTACCAAACTCGGTGGGACCGATTCAGAGAACTCGGTCAGACCGATTTAGTTCATAATGTGACCGTTAGGCATTTCGGTGGGACCGACATGATCAACTCGGTGGGACCGATGTGCTAGGGTTAGGGTAAAGCCTCATCTCGGTTTGACCGATTACACAAACTCGGTGGGACCGATTTGGGTAATAAGCAAAACAGAGAGTTGGCCAAGCAAACTCGGTGGGACCGATTGCATATCTCGGTGAGACCGAAATTATTGCAATAGGCAATAGAGAGTTTGCAAGCCCATCTCGGTGAGACCGAGATCCCATCGGTGAGACCGAATTGATTAGGGTTTCTGGCAGTGGCTATGTCAAGAGAACTCGGTGGCGCCGGATAGAAAGTTTCGGTGGGGCCGAGTTTGACTTTTGGTTTGGGACATATGTGGATGAGAGAAAGTGGTTGAGGGCTTTGGAGCATATCACTAAGCACTTTGAGCAAGCAAGCCATTAAGAAACACCTCATCCCCTCTTAATAGTATTGGCTTTCCTATGGACTCAATGTGATCTTGGATCACTAAAATAGAAAATGTAGAGTCCTGAGCTTTGAGCTTGAGCCAATCCTTTGTCCTTAGCATCTTGAAGGGGTTCCACATCTTCTTGTCCACGCCACTCCATTGTTGAACTTATCTAAAATATACTAGGTGAAAACATTAGTCCAACAAGAGATATGTTGACATTAATTACCAAAATCACCCAGGGAGCACTTGTGCTTTCAACATCCTACCTCCGTCCTGGTTTATAGGTCACCGTTGTAGTTCGTGCCAAATTTTGACCAAATATTTAGCTAACAAAATGTTAATGCATGTCAACAAAAATTATATCGTTGAATTCGTATTCAAAATAGTTCTCAGTGATATAATTTTTGGTAACATGCACGAATGTTTTCTTAGTTCAATCTATAGTAAAAATTTGACACAATGTACAATGGGGACCAATAAACCAGGATGGAGGAATCGATGGCACGTCATTGTACCCACTAGAAACAAGTTAGACTTGTTCGGTTCAACCGCCTCCCTAGGTGTTTGGAGAGGAATTGGCCAGCACGAGGCGGTTCTATAGGTGGGCAGGCGGCTTAAAACAAGGGAAAACGCGTGAACCAACTAAGACGAGGGAGGGAAGCTTCTACATTCGTAGGGGACATGGCATTGGCTATTGGGAGGCAACATGCGAGTAGATGTACACTCTTCACCGGACGGAGGGAGTAAGTCATCTTTGGTTGTGCACCGTGACCAAGAAGGAGGGAAAAACAAGAGAACTTAATGTTTATTTGCTAATTAATAACATTGCATGCAATGAACTAACCACTGCATGTCGTGTTTGGTAGTCTCGAGTCATTGAAAACATGCACGCCCACATCTCTTATTGGTTGATATGTCAAGAAACAAGAAACGAGGTGGGAGTTAATGCACCGTGCCTAAGTGTTTTGGTATTATTTGGTTTTCGTAAAGTTACTTATACACCTAGACGGAGGGAGTACCTTGCTCATGCAAATATTAAATGCTTAGAGCCAACCTAATAGCCATTCTAAGAGCCAACCAATTATATGATTAGTTTTTATGACGACTCTAAGTGAGGTGGCATCTCCTTATAGCCAACAGCCGGCTACATTGGAGCACTCCGGCAAGGCCTAGAGGTTAATTTGAGAACAAGTACCTCGAGGTTGATTTGACAGACATGACTTATAAGTTGACAGAGGTCATATGACCTTTTTTGGAAACATGTCGTAATGTAACACGATAGACCTTCTTTCAAGTCAATTAGCATGTGTTCAAAAAATAAAAATTATTAAAAAGTAACACAATAGACCTTCGATTAACATGTGTTCAAAAAAACAAAAAATGTCAAAAAAATACAAAACAAAGACCTTGATATTAAAAACCTTTACAGTGACCCATACCATCTAGTTAATATCAAGTCCACTTCCCATCCGGTCACCCATCTCATGGCTACTCCAGCCTCAGCACAGTTAACTTGGGAGTTCTGTTAGATGAGCTATCGGTAGGGAAGTTGGTCCTTGCTGATATAGGATGCCTCTTCATATCATTTATGGCATACCTGGATGACCGCCTGGTGCCGCCCAATAGCCAATGCCACGTCCCCTGCGAATGTAGAAGCTTCCCTCCCTCATCTAGCTAATACGCGCGTTTTCCCCTGTTTTTTGCCGCCTGCCCACCTATAGAACCGCCTCGCGCTGGCGAATTCCTCTCCAAACACCTAGGGAGGCGGTTAAACCGAACAAGTATAACTTGTTTCTAGTGGGTACATTGACGTGGCATCGAAAGAGTGTGATAGCTGACTCTTGCAAAACAATTAACTACCATGTTGGCATACATGAGCATTGGGCCCACTTGTCAGCATGCTGGACGGAGGAAGGGACGCAAGACAAAATGGAGCGTGGAAGGGTGCGAATCGATTGGCCCATGTGTGATGACCACTGGAGCAATACACTCAGGTACTACGTTAAAAAATTAGTGCAAACACGTCCGGTTATACTGTGAGTAGGTGACCGTGCACTTGACTCTTCGCCTCTTCTGAAAGTCGAACAATGATGATGTTACTATAGTAGATAGTGTACTAGTAATAAGCAAAGCTTCTCCTCGTTTGCGAGTAGACCGAACACATCAAAGTAGTGCATTAGTCTCCAAAAAGGGTTGACCATGTCCATGGCTACCATCCCGTGCTCCGTCATTCAGTGTGTGCTTCTCGTCGTTCTGCGAGTTGACGGGACACATCAAAGTTAATACGTATTTAGTACTTTCTCCAAAAAGGGCCGACCATGTCCATGGCTACCATCCCGTGCTCCGTCATTGAGTATGTGCACTATTCACGTGCCATCGAGGAGGAAAAATATTGCGTAGTACTAGGTGCCATCATAGTGCACGACTCACTTACGCACTGCTTATCTCCATTTTCTTGCATGACACGTGCACCTTGATGCTAGATGTCCCGCATGTTGGCAAAAGGATGAACAAAGCTCATGTCAAAAAAAAAGTGGAAGAACATAGATTCCCGACGACCGAGAAGGAGCAAGGAACCTCATGGTGGAGCGTCTGCACTCATAATATTTTATATTATTTAGCGATATAAAATCAACCAATCATCTCCATAGTAGACCGGAAGAGTACGAAACACGACAGCCCAGTGTAGTTACATGAAATGTACATGGCCAACCCACGCTATCACCATATTTCTTGGCCTCCGTGCGACACACCAGCCCGTATCGCTTCTCACTCCTCGTCTCTCTCAAAGTGCGGCGGGCTGGCGTTTTGCCGTCTATTGAGGTCGGTTAACTCATCACATGTTAGCGACATGCCAAGAGCATTCTAAAAAAATACTGTACTCTATTGTTATGCCAAGAAGAGGAAGCGGTTTGACCGACGGACCAAACGAGACAGGCGTGTCATGCCATGAGTGGGTCCAGTTTCTCGTTTTGAACTTGTTTGGTGTAGTAGTAACAGTTGGTTTTGACTATTGGTAAGATTTTATATACTCCCTCCGTCTAGTGAATAAGTCATCTTAGATTGTGCATCGTGACCAAGGAAGAGGGGAAAACGAGAGAAATTAATATTTATTTGCTAATTAATAGCATTGCATGCAATGAACTAACCATTGCATGTCGTGTTTGGTAGTCCAAATCATTGAAAACATGCACGCCCCACATCTCTTATTGGTGGATATGTCAAGAAACAAGAAACGAGGTGGGAGTTAATGCACCGCGCCTAAGTATTTTTGGGATACATCGTAAGGTGACTTATACACCTAGACGGAGGGAGTAGGGCCTAATGTATTCTTCGAGGATGCCTTTGACTATTGATAAGTTTTTATATAATTTGAAAATTATATCATTCGAAGATCCTTTCACGTTCCGTTTTCAAAAAGAAAAAAGATCCTTTCACGTTCCGTTTTCAAAAAGAAAAAATATCCTTTCACGTAGAATTTGACTGTATGCTTTGAGCAACTTGCATGTCCTATACTGCTCCTGTTTGGATACTCTAACTTAGCTAGAGGTTAGACTAACTCATGACTTACTATAGCCAAAGAGGTGTTTCGGTGACAGGGTTAGATTGACAATAAATGCACTTGATGGAGAGAGAAAAGTAATTTTTCAATGGGCCCAAGGAGGTACTAGTACTTAGGCTAGCCATAGTGGGGGTAACATAACCGGTAACATGCACTTGGGACTAGCAAACATGCTTATGTGGCACACAATTAAATAAGAGAGAGAGGGTTATAGTAACATAGGTAGATACCATATCATGTTAAATGCTATGCTACTTTGTGTCATGCATGGCAATAAATATGGTAATCTATGATACTACTTTATGATACTATGCACTATGAAGGTAGTATCATATACTAGTATCATATGCATGATACTTGTATATGTACTCCCCACTATGAGTAGCCTTACTGTGGGAAAGGTGAAGTGATGGTTGCTTCACCCAAGTAACTTATTACTCTGGGAATATGGGAGTACCAGCGGATTCAAGGAACAAAGAAATGATGGTTGCTTCGTCCGAGCAACTTACTGTGGCGAAGGTGGGGCTCTGTGATTTGACTGCTCACTAGTCATTACTAATGCGGCGCAACGACCAAGGTGAATCTTTCCCTGCAGTTGTGCACTCAATATTGCTGCACGGCAGGTGGAGCCGGATGAAGGATGTCCCACATGTCGGCGAAACGAAGTTGAATTGTTTCTGGCATTGCTATTAATCCTTCAGGATTTGTTTATATGTACGCATAATTTTAATGAAATTGTACTGTGATGATATGAAGGTTTCAACTTTGGTTCCCGCAGGCAAAAAAGGTTTCAACTTAGGATTCATGTGTCCTCTTGCCTCAAGATTATCTCGTTACAACATTCCATCAAATACAAATGAAACTACCATGGCTGCTAATGCATCTCAATGGTTCGCAGATCAGCGCCAATATTCACATCACAACTGAAGACAAAGTTGTGAGAAGGTGTACAAATAAAGAAAAAACATATAATTGATCGATGCTATTCATAGGCATGGGTCCATTTCCTAGGCACAGTGTTCATTGCTTGGCAGCTAGTTTCACCCAGCTCTTTAGCCAAAAAAGGGGTGTACGGAGGACACCACAATCCGATCATTTTGTGCAGCTCCACTAAAATCGAGCTGACCATCCCTGTTTGCAAAGATATCCAGTCAGTGTGATTACAATAATAGTGGAACTAGAGGATGAAACATAACACACACAAATAGAAGCCGATCACCTCTGCGATCTCTCTTTAGGACTAACTACTTGTTGGAGAAGATTAGGCATGGAGTTGGATGCGGAGGATAGCAAAGCCAATCTCCCATTCTGCAGTCCCACAGAAATGTAAAAACACATTGACCGTGTAACATTTTAGCGGAACTGCACAAAACACTCTTAAGAAAGAAAAGTGATTTGTGCAGTTCACCAAAAGGTCGCAATAGCAACGAGGTGAAATGGATAGCCCTGTTTGCAAAAAAGAGGTAGAAAGGAAACAATTACTAGCCAATAACACGAGTTGAAGACACATACACCGACAAAAAAGAAGCATGTACCATGTAATAAGGGAAAGATAGCAGCATGGTGGTTTATCAAAAATGGTTTGAGGACGAGATTGCAAGATGGAAAGTACGCCGGACGAGATACGTTTTAAGCAAACAACTAAAGAAGATCCACATGCAGCAACGTGGGAAGATGGGCAGTGGAGCAAGGCCGGAGGAAGCTGTACCTGAGGGTCGTCGGGATGTTACTAGGAGGGCGCCGGCGGCCGGGATCTGCCCATACTTCGGCAGTGAGCAAGTGGCGAAGGCCCTACCGCGCCGGAGCTTGGTCAGAGAGAACGACGGGTACCGCAGATCGGGACGTGCTGCCTCAAGGCCGTCGAACGGAGAAACGGCGCACATCCTCCCTTTCCGCCGGCGGACGGGATGCGGCCTGCTACCTCTTGAGCACTGCGTTGGTTTTCCCTTGAAGAGGAAAGGGTGATGCAGTAAAGTAGCGTAAGTATTTCCCTCAGTTTTTGAGAACCAAGGTATCAATCCAGTAGGAGGCCACGCACGAGTCCCTCGCACCTACACAAACAAATAAATCGTCGCAACCAATGCAATAAAGGGGTTGTCAATCCCTTCACGGTCACTTACGAGAGTGAGATCTAATAGATATGATAAGATAATATTTTTGGTATTTTAATGATAAAGATGCAAAGTAAAATAAAAGGGAATATAAATAACTAAGTGCTGGAAGATTAATATGATGGAAAATAGACCCGGGGGCCATAGGTTTCACTAGTGGCTTCTCTCGAGAGCATAAGTATTACGGTGGGTGAACAAATTATCGTTGAGCAATTGACAGAATTGAGCATAGTTATGAGAATATCTAGGTATGATCATGTATATAGGCATCACGTCTGAGACAAGTAGACCGACTCCTGCCTGCATCTACTACTATTACTCCACACATCGACGGCTATCCAACATGCATCTAGAGTATTAAGTTCATAAGAACAGAGTAACGCTTTAAGAAAGATGACATGATGTAGAGGGATAAACTCATGCAATATGATATAAACCCCATCTTGTTATCCTCGATGGCAACAATACAATACGTGCCTTGCTGCCCCTACTGTCACTGGGAAAGGACACCGCAAGATTGAACCCAAAGCTAAGCACTTCTCCCATTACAAGAAAGATCAATCTAGTAGGCCAAACCAAACTGATAATTCGAAGAGACTTGCAAAGATAACCAATCATACATAAAAGAATTCAGAGAAGATTCAAATATTGTTCATAGATAAACTTGATCATAAACCCACAATTCATCGGTCTCAACAAACACACCGCGAAAGAAGATTACATCGAATAGATCTCCACAAGAGAAGGGGAGAACATTGTATTGAGATCCAAAAATAGAGAAGAAGCCATCTAGCTAATAACTATGGACCCGAAAGTCTGAGGTAAACTACTCACACATCATCGGAGAGGATATGGTGTTGATGTAGAAGCCCTCCGTGATCGATGCCCCCTTCGGCGGAGTTCCAGAAAAGGCCCCAAGATGGGATCTCACGGTACAGAAGGTTGCGGCGGTGGAATTAGGTTTTTGGCTCCGTATCTGGTAGTTTGGGGGTACGTAGGTATATATAGGAGGAAGAAGTACGTCGGTGGAGCAACATGGGGCCCACGAGGGTGGAGGGCACGCCCAGGGGGGTAGGCGCGCCCCCCTACCTCGTGCCCTCCTGGTTGATGTCTCGACGTAGGGTCCAAGTCCTCTGGACCACGTTCGTTCTGAAAATCACGTTCCCGAAGGTTTCATTCCGTTTGGACTCCGTTTGATATTCTTTTTCTGCGAAACTCTGAAATAGGCAAAAAACAACAATTCTGGGCTGGGCCTCCAGTTAATAGGTTAGTCCCAAAAATAATATAAAAGTGTATAATAAAGCCCAATAATGTCCAAAACAGAATATAATATAGCATGGAACAATAAAAAATTATAGATACGTTGGAGACGTATCAAGCATCCCCAAGCTTAATTCCTGCTCGTCCTCGAGTAGGTAAATGATAAAAATAGAATTTTTGATGTGGAATGCTACTTAGCATAATTTCAATGTAATTATTCTTATTGTGGCACGAATGTTTAGTTTTAATATGATTCAGGATAAGAGTTTAATGTTGACATAAAAACAATAATACTTCAAGCATGCTAACCAAGCAATTATGTCTTATCAAAATAACATAGCCAAAGCAAGTTATCCCTACAAAATCATATAGTCTGGCTATGCTCCATCTTCCCCACACAAAATATTCATATCATGTACAACCCCGGTTTTAGCCAAGCAATTGGTTCATACTTTTTAACGCGCTTCAGCCTTTTCAATTCTTACGCAATACATGAGCGCAAGCCATGGATATAGCACTATGGTGGAATAAGGTATAATGGTAGGGGTTATGCGGGAAGACAAAAAATAATAAAGTCTCACATTAACGAGGCTAATCAATCGGCTATGGAGATGCCCATCAATTGATGTTAATGCAAGGAATAGGGATTGCCATGCAATGGATGCACTAGAGCTATAAGTGTATGAAAGCTCAAAAAGAAACTAAGTGGGTGTGCATCCAACTTGCTTGCTCACGAAGACCTCGGGCATTTTGAGGAAGCCCATCATTGGAATATACAAGCCAAGTTCTGTAATGAAATTTCCCACTAGTATATGAAAGTGACAAAATAAGAGACTCTCTATTATGAAGATCACGGTGCTACTTTGAAGAACAAGTGTGTTAAAAGGATAGTAACATTGTCCCTTCTCTCTTTTTCTCTCATTTTTTTATTTGGGCCTTTTCTCTCTTCTTTTTGGCCTTTTTTTATTTAGTCCGGAGTCTCATCCCGACTTGTGGGGGAATCATAGTATCCATCATCCTTTCCTCACTTGGGACAATGCTCTAATAATGATGATCATCACACTTTTATTTACTTACAACTCATGAATTACAACTCAATACTTAGAGCAAAATATGACTCAATGTGGATTCCTCCGGCTGTGTACCGGGATATGCAATGAATCAAGAGCGACATGTATGAAAGAATTATGAATGGTGGCTTTGCCACAAACACAATGTCAACTACATGATCATGCAAAGCAATATGACAATGACGGAACATGTCATGATAAATGAAACGATGGAAAGCTGCATGGCAATATATCTCGGAATGGCTATGGAAATGCCATAATAGGTAGGTATGGTGGCTGTTTTGAGGAAGATATAAGGAGGTTTATGTGTGATAGAGCATATCATATCCCGGGGTTTGGATGCACCGGCGAAGTTTGCACCAACTCTCAAGGTGAGAAAGGGCAATGCACGGCACCGAAGAGGCTAGAAAATTGCGGAAAGGTAAGTGTGCGTATAATCCATGGACTCACATTAGTCATAAAGAACTCATATACTTATTGCAAAAATTTATTAGCCCTCGAAGCAAAGTACTACTACGCATGCTCCTAGGGGAAGGGTTGGTAGGAGTTAACCATCGCGCGATCCCGACCGCCACACAAAGGATGACAATCAATAAATACCTCATGCTCCGACTTCGTTACATAACGGTTCACCATACGTGCATGCTACGGGAATCACAAACTCCAACACAAGTATTTTTCAATTCCACAATTACTCAACTAGCACAACTATGATATTACCACCTTTATATCTCAAAACAATTATATAGTATCAAATTTATCATGATATTTAGTTAAAGCAAATTTCCATGCTATTTTATAGGACTCTCAAAAAGATATAAGTGAAGCATGAGAGAACAATAGTTTCTATAAAACAAATCTACCGCCGTGCTCTAAAAGATATAAGTGAAGTACTAGAGCAAAACTATATAACTCAAAAGATATAAGTGAAGCACATAGAGTATTCTAACAATTTCCGAATCATGTGTGTCTCTCTTAAAAGGTGTGTACAGCAAGGATGATTGTGGTAAAATAAAAACAAAGACTCAAATAATACGAGACGATCCAAGCAAAACACATATCATGTGGTGAATAAAAATATAGCTGCAAGTAAAGTTATCGATGGAAGTAGACGAAAGAGGGGATGCCTTCCGGGGCATCCCCAAGCTTTGGCTTTTAGGTGTCCTTAGATTATCTTGGGGGTGCCATGGGCATCCCCAAGCTTAGGCTCTTGCCACTCCTTGTTCCATAATCCATCAAATCTTTCACCCAAAACTTGAAAACTTCACAACACAAAACTTGACAAAAAATCTCGTGAGCTCCGTTAGCGAAAGAAAACAAAACACCACTCCAAGGTACTGTAATGAACTCATTTTTTATTTATATTGGTGTTAAACCTACTGTATTCCAACTTCTCTATGGTTTATAAACTATTTTACTAGCCATAGATTCATCAAAATAAGCAAACAACACACGAAAAACAGAATCTGTCAAAAACAGAACAGTCTGTAGTAATCTGTACCTAACGCAAACTTCTGGAACTCCAAAAATTCATCCAAAATAGGACGACCTAGATAATTTGTTTATTGATCAGCAGCAATTGGAATCAATATTTATCACGTTCTGGTGATTTTGAACAATAATATTCGTGAACAGAAAGTTTCTGGAATTTTCAGCAAGATCAAATAACTATCATCCAAGAAGATCCTATAGGTTTAACTTGGCACAAACACTAATTAAAACATAAAAACACATCCAACCAAAGGCTAGATCAAATATTTATTCCTAAATATAAACAAAAATAAAAAACTAAAAATAAAATTGGGTTGCCTCCCAACAAGCGCTATCGTTTAACGCCCCTAGCTAGGCATAAAAGCAAGGATAGATCTAGGTATTGCCATCTTTGATGGGAAATTCTTCGATGAAACATCTATCACCCTTATTTTTAGGAACATACATAAGCTTGGCAATTTTAGTTGGAGGACTTGGAGTATTCTTTACGGAAGAAAAAACGGTTCCCAAGTTGGTAATGATACCCTCAAGTTTATCGATTCTAGTGGAATCCTGATTTATTCTTTCATTAACTATGGGTTCCTTCTCCTTAATATTATTCAAAGTGACTCCTACTTTAGATCCATATTGGGTAATTTGGTTGCGGATCTTTTTATCCAAATTTTCAATGAACTCTACGGTAGCAACTTTATTTCCAATAATTTCAAGTCTTTGCATTACATGCTCCAAAGTTAACATAGTTCCATTAACCAACAGAGGGGGTGAGCCAAACAAATCTATCACATCATTATAAGAATCAAAAGTGTGGCTACCCAAGAAATTCCCTCCGGTAATGGTACCAAGGATATATTTGTACCAAGGAGTAGCGCCTACATAAAAATTGCGGAGAAGAACGGAAGTAGATTGCTTCCTGGTAGATCTATTTTGAGCACTGCAAATTCTATACCAAGCGTCTTTTAGATTTTCTCCCTCCCTTTGCTTAAAATTAAGAACTTCATTCTCGGGAGACAACGGAGAAGATAGAGAACTAGCCATAACGACAAGCATGTGAAAAGGAGGCGAACGGAAAAGAGAGGACGAATAAAACAACAAGGGTGAAGTGGGGGAGAGGAAAATGAGAGGCAAATGGCAAATAATGTAATGCGGGAGATAAGGGTTTGTGATGGGTACTTGGTATGTTGACTTTTGCGTAGATTCCCCGGCAACGGCGCCAGAAGTCCTTCTTGCTACCTCTTGAGCACTGCGTTGGTTTTCCCTTGAAGAGGAAAGGGTGATGCAGTAAAGTAGCGTAAGTATTTCCCTCAGTTTTTGAGAACCAAGGTATCAATCCAGTAGGAGGCCACGCACGAGTCCCTCGCACCTACACAAACAAATAAATCCTCGCAACCAATGCAATAAAGGGGTTGTCAATCCCTTCACGGTCACTTACGAGAGTGAGATCTGATAGATATGATAAGATAATATTTTTGGTATTTTTATGATAAAGATGCAAAGTAAAATAAAAGGGAATATAAATAACTAAGTGTTGGAAGATTAATACGATGGAAAATAGACCCGGGGGCCATAGGTTTCACTAGTGGCTTCTCTCGAGAGCATAAGTATTACGGTGGGTGAACAAATTATCGTTGAGCAATTGACAGAATTGAGCATAGTTATGAGAATATCTAGGTATGATCATGTATATAGGCATCACGTCTGAGACAAGTAGACCGACTCCTGCCTGCATCTACTACTATTACTCCACACATCGACGGCTATCCAACATGCATCTAGAGTATTAAGTTCATAAGAACAGAGTAACGCTTTAAGCAAGATGACATGATGTAGAGGGATAAACTCATGCAATATGATATAAACCCCATCTTGTTATCCTCGATGGCAACAATACAATACGTGCCTTGCTGCCCCTACTGTTACTGGGAAAGGACACCGCAAGATTGAACCCAAAGCTAAGCACTTCTCCCATTACAAGAAAGATCAATCTAGTAGGCCAAACCAAACTGATAATTCGAAGAGACTTGCAAAGATAACCAATCATACATAAAAGAATTCAGAGAAGATTCAAATATTGTTCATAGATAAACTTGATCATAAACCCACAATTCATCGGTCTCAACAAACACACCGCAAAAGAAGATTACATCGAATAGATCTCCACAAGAGAAGGGGAGAACATTGTATTGAGATCCAAAAATAGAGAAGAAGCCATCTAGCTAATAACTATGGACCCGAAAGTCTGAGGTAAACTACTCACACATCATCGGAGAGGCTATGGTGTTGATGTAGAAGCCCTCCGTGATCGATGCCCCCTCCGGCGGAGTTCCAGAAAAGGCCCCAAGATGGGATCTCACGGTACAGAAGGTTGCGGTGGTGGAATTAGGTTTTTGGCTCCGTATCTGGTAGTTTGGGGGTACGTAGGTATATATAGGAGGAAGAAGTACGTCGGTGGAGCAACATGGGGCCCACGAGGGTGGAGGGCACGCCCAGGGGGGTAGGCGCGCCCCCCTACCTCGTGCCCTCCTGGTTGATGTCTCGACGTAGGGTCCAAGTCCTCTGGACCACGTTCGTTCTGAAAATCACGTTCCCGAAGGTTTCATTCCGTTTGGACTCCGTTTGATATTCTTTTTCTGCGAAACTCCGAAATAGGCAAAAAACAACAATTCTGGGCTGGGCCTCCAGTTAATAGGTTAGTCCCAAAAATAATATAAAAGTGTATAATAAAGCCCAATAATGTCCAAAACAGAATATAATATAGCATGGAACAATCAAGAATTATAGATATGTTGGAGACGTATCACGGCCGGATCACTGACCAACGGTGAGAGAGAGAGGCCAGCGCCACCTTGTGTGAGATGGTGTGACGAGAGACAAATCCTTGCAGGGAGGCTCCGTTGTATATAGTGGAGCGGATTTTTCCATTTTCGCCACGGCAATCGTTTTATATTCTCTACTACGTGCCATTGAGGAGGAATATATAACTTTATTTAATACTAACGCGTCAAGTCGAACTTTGTTCCGTCTAGGCATGGTACCCAACCCTCCTTCGAGTAAACAACCGCTACACGCGTCAAATTATCACGTGGGATGCCTTTTCGTACAGAAAGAAACTCCACCGTGTACCCGCGTGGGTGTGGCCGGGAATGATACGTGAGTACGTGCATCCTGCGTGCACCTCTTCTTTAGGTGCAGGTACGTACGTGGATGGGTGTGAGAGAGATGGTTTGTGCGAAACCGAGGCAATGTGTTGATGATATCTCAAACAAAAAAAGTAACATATGCAATGTGTGTGAAACAGAGTCATGGATATATCATATATAGAGGGAGCGATCCACGAGAAGAGAGTGGAGGGATCATCGGCGTGAGATATCGATAGAATCGAAAACAGGGATGAAGTGTGTGGCTGCGAGATCGATAAAGAGTGCCATCGAATTTGTGTTTGCCCACGTCAAAGATACAGGGCGGCTGGCCTACTGGAATTTGAGAGGGCAGAGGTGCAGTTTTTCTCCGTGGCATGGATACCTACCTACAACGTTCGACTGTCGGTGTGTGTGTGTGGGGGAGGGGGTAGAGACCTAACTATAGAGAGGTAGATCGACTAGTATATGTGTGGAGAAGGAGAGAGACCTAGCTATGTATAGAGGGAGATCGATCGGCATCCATGGATATGTGTAGAAGAGGAATAAGGTTGGGAGAAAGACAAAGGTAGAGTGTCGGAGGGTTGGTGGTGGAGTGGCGTCTCACAAATGGTGGGAGAGGCCTGCTAGACAAATGGAGGGTACGAGTGCAATATCAATAAGAGAGGGCCGGGGATGTCTGTCTGTCAATGCACGTGCGTGTGAGAGACGGGTCGGGAGGTATGCAAGGATGATGAGGGTAGACGATATGGTTGTGGTAAGCATACGTGACTACATAGGAAGATCAATTGTCATGTGTCCGAGAAAGGGAGAGACATAACTAGTGAGGTAAGTCTATCGGTGCGTGGGGAAAATGAATTATAGTCGACCTGGCTATATGTAGGGAGATCGGTACGTATACATGCATGCATGTGTTGGAAGCAAATAAGGTCCAGAGAGACAGACAGGGGGAGAGGGTGTGGCTAGGAGGTGGTGCGAGAGGCCTACCCTGTCGAGGGGGGATGTGTGTACGAGTATGAGATCAATGAAAAGAGGGGCCGGAGTGTGCACCTGTGTGGAACCGTATTGGACATAGGGGGGCATGGACAGTGAGAAGAGAAGAGGGGAAGTATGTGTTTGTGGTAGGCACACTTGGCTAGAGAGGTATATCGACCGGTGTGTGCTGGAAAGAAGGAGCCGGGGGGCCTACGCACACCGCGGGTGAACGACCTAACGAGAAATAACGAACGTGCGCGATGGAGGGGACACTGAGGGAGGGTGAGAGGGGGGCGGGCGTGTGCATGCACGATAGAAAATTAGCGCTAGCTAGCTACAAAGAGAAGAGGATCGTGAAGGTGTTAAAGACGAACATAGATCATAATTCATTATAAAAAAGTGGATACGGATACTTGAAGAAGATATCATAATGTAGAACATTAATTATAATTTGGGCTAATGTGTGGCTTTTGCAGCTCAGGGCTAAATACTTGTCATAATGTAGGGGGCGAGGCACTATACTTTGTGTGATAAACACGGTGTACGTATGGAACATGGTTTAGATTATGAATATCTAGTTAGTACATCAAATATACTATTATTTGGAATCAACATCAAGTGTATTCAAAAAATTCAATTCGAGTTCATATAGTACACATAGTTCATATCTATCTCTATAGTAATCATGTGGTGTGTTGTTAAGGTAATACACGAATGATGGTTGAAGTTGGCAACAATCATGATTGTAGATTCTTATTGAAATAGAGCAACGAATTCAAATTCAGTTCGAATTGCAGCGGTAGTATAGACATTTGGAATGCACTAAAATATTGGCATGAGTAGGTTACATGCATTATACAGCCAGCGAAAAAATTTAATTGGACATAAGATGGATTCATACTCCCTCCTTCCATCTATATAGGGCCTAATGCGTTTTTAAGACCGCCTTTGACTATTGACAAGATTAATAGTACATGACATGCACAATGTGAAAATTATATCATTGAAAGCTCCTTTCACACACGAATTTAACTGTGTGCTTTGTGTAAGTCGCATGTCATATATTATTGCTCTAATATTTGGTCAAAGTTAGCCTTGAAAACGCGTTAGGCCCTATATAGATGGAAGGAGGGAGTAGCTTTGAATAGCATTTGTATAGTAAAACGTGACAAGACTCTCTCTTTGTGTGGTGTGAATAGTTTTTATTTTTTCGTTTTTTTTTCATTGAGGGAAGTGCGAATTGATTTGGTACGTACAAGTACAATAGTACACGTTAGGCTTGTCCCTAAAATTCAACCCGCGCCTTGTTATACCCCGAAAATTCAGATATCGTGCTACCAAAACTGGCGCCTTCACAACCCGCGCCTTGGTATCCCGAAATTACAACGGGCGCGAAAACTCCCTCCAGCTGCCAAATCCCGACACGCGAAATCCCCCTTCTAACCCTGAGCCGAAAGGGCCGCTAGTTCAAATCGGTGGGGGTACTTTTGTAACACACCCTACATTTTGGACAAGCGCGTCCCTAAGTCATGGTTCCCCCTCCCATCGCCTCCTTTTCGCCATTCGAAATCTGGCTGCCATAACCTCTCCGCTCTAGCTACGAAACCCCACCCTCCTCCGTCCGCCACCTCACCGCTGCCCAGTCGGCGCCTCTTCCCCGACGACGTCGTCCACCGCAATAGTTCGACATCCCTCATCCACCTCCCTGGATGAGGATCCGTCGTCCATCCCGTCGTCCCGCCGGTTCAGCCGCCCCGTCCTCCACCTCCAAGGAGCTGCTCCGACGATCGCCTCGTCTACCGCGGCTGCTCGATCCCCACAACGCCGCCTTAACCTGCTCCACCGGAACCGCAACATCCTCACCGACTCCTCGGACGAATCCGAGGCCTACTCGGTGCCACCAAAGAGGTTGTACACTCATCACATCGCACCTTCTCCTTAACTCGACCTCCCGACGCCGACGGTGCTCCATCCCGCACCCCCATGGAGCGGCTACCTCGAAGCCGATGCCGCGGGCGACATCTCCACGGCGGCTCTCCGCTAGTGCGAGGCCCCTTCGGCGGCGGGGTCCATACCAGCCGGATCTGCTGCTGCTGCGGCTCCGGCTCTCGCTCGGTCGCTCGCGCTGCTGCTGCTGCTCCGGCTCTCGCTCGGTCGCTCGCGCTGCTGTTGCTGCTCTGGCTCTCGCTCGCTCGCCCAGCTGCTGCTGCTCCGGCTCTCGCTCGCTCGCGCTGCTGCTGCTGCTCCGGCTCTCGCTCGCTCACCTAGCTGCTGCTGCTCCGGCTCTCGCTCGCGCTGCTGCTGCTGCTACTCTGGCTCTCGCTCGTGCTGCTGCTGCTCTGGCTCTCGCTCGCTCACGCTGTTGCTTCTGCTGCTCTCCCCCTCGCTCGTGCTGCTGCTCTGCTCCAATTTAGCTACACTTCAGTCGAATGAATCGACTTTTGGGTCAGTCGATTTTCAGGGGGTGGGGTGCTGCTCGCCGGCGGTGGGGCGGTGGCATGGGGATCGCCGGAGAAAAAGCTTGGTGCGGGGGGGGGGGGGCTAGAGGGCTGGCTGGGGCGGCGACGGACCGGCGGTGGGGAGTTGTTTCGGGGTGGTGAGGCGGCACGGGGTTCGGCCGGTGGTGGCTGGCGGCTCAGGGGGGTGCAGGTTGAAGATGAACTGCAGGCCGTCCCTAAACTATCCCATGTGAAGTGCCTCTCTGCTACCATTGCGTTCAGTTTTGACAGTAACATTCAGATTCCACAGTAAATTTCAGTTTCAACAGTTAAGTTCAGAGTCAACAGTTTTTACCTCATCTGTTGTAGTTAGGTGGTTTTTGGTGATGTAAATTTTACATCTATCACTCTTTGGTAATGCATTTTACATCATCTATTGGAGATGCTATTAGAATCCCACTTGAGATTAATGATGTATGTCTTGTGCTGCTTCGGCCTTGACGTCTTATGGCTCACCGGAGCTGCTCCAATGACGGAACGATCCATCACAACAGAGTAGTGACCTGGACGCCGTCTACAGATTCCTCAGACCTTCCTCCACACCTCCGACAGCCACCTCTGCCTCAACTTCTTCAACGACCAACCCAATGATGCTGAGGTCGACACGGCTACGACAAAGAGGTTGTACACTTGTCGCATCACTTATTACTCTACATTCATGTCGATCCATTAGGGCTATTTTGGTTCAACGGAAAAACATAGCAATAGGAAATTTTCCTATGGCACTCTACTATTCAATTATTCATGCATTTTGTTGAAAGGAATGGAGCAAAACATCCACTCGAACCTACTTTTCAAAATCCTATGCATGAAAACAAGACCAAGTGCATTAGTGGCAGAATAACATTCCAACTGTACACGCTTTCATATGGTTTCACTTTATTTTGGCCATGTTTCTTTGCATTCCTCTGCTCCTCCAATTCTTGTGAACCAAACACCCAAGTTGACAGAAATCCTGTGTTCACAAATTCTCTGATTCCCATGTGCATTCCTTTCCTATTTCGGTGTTTTTCCTCCTATCCCTGCGTTTTTAGAATCATGCAAGCCAAATGAGCCCTTACAGAATTACTTCAGTTACAGGTAGGTGTCGAAGAAAACTTTGTGTGGTTTGTCCTGCTCCTGCCGCGACGTCGTCCACCTCACCTGAGCTGCTCCATCGACAAAAGCATCCACCAAACCAGACATCACGACTCCTGACCATCTTTCGCCGCCTCAGATCTCCTTCCCTACCGTCGGCACCCACCACAACAGCATCACCATCATCGACTCAGCAGATGAACCTGAGGAGTACACGGGTCCACAAGAGAGGTCGCACTCTTTTGTTTCTGCTTATGTTATGCATTGCTTAATATTACCTACTACTTTATTATCCTGATCACCTCTTAAACTCCAAGTCAGGTCCAAATTGATGTTCAAACTTGAGTTCTAAATTAGTTGTGGGGATCATATCGAGGTAGCAATGAATAGTATCTCTGTCTAATATCTGGTTCACCTAGGATATGCCTATGTTGTTCATCTTTGATGGGAAACAAATAGTAAAGCAATCATCATCTGTTTTTTATTAAATTAAAGTAATCATCAGCCTGCTATCATTATTTTTGGATCCATCCACTGGTTGTTACCATTACTCTAGATTTCTGCATGCTCTCCTTAGATAATCTCACTATATTTTTTTGTATGCATGTCAGATATTGTACACAGTCATGCTGAACATGTAGAGAAAAATAGAAGAGTTTTGCACGGCAATACAATGTCATGCAGACACAATGGCAAACCCTCCCCCCTCTCCAAATTGTAATCCAAAGGAAGATATCTGTTCTGAGGCGGATTCAGACACGCCTGACCACTCCTATTTACCCCCCAAGGTGTTTGCTCTAACTTGGCATGATGATGTTAGTCATATCATGCATATGTTGCTTTGCCTACTTTCGACATCATATATGTCATCTGCTTAGTTTAGACATGTTCTGTAATGCCACCTGTTTAGTTTCAATATCATATATGGGAATTATGCAGTCTCATGTCTTTTAGCCAGCCATAATATATGTGAAATGTGCAATGCCATCCTGTTTAACCAGGCATCATATATTTGAATGATATCTAGCCCATCTTTCTCTTCATTAAATTTCCATTTGTCGACAATGTTTGTACATTAAACTACTCCTCCTGTGAATCAACCATTTGAGTGGGTGATGGAAAAATCTGGAGTGAAAACAAGGCCTTCAGAGCAGACAGTGCTACCTATCGAAGGAGATCTCTTGCTGGGTCCCGATAGCTCCTCGGAGATGGATTCAGAGACAGATGACCAGTCCTATTCCCCCATCGAGGTGTATGCTCTAACTTGGCACGGTTCTACTGCTCATATCATGCATATGGAGTCTTGCATTGCATAGTTTAGACATCATGTACACAATATTCAACACCATGTTCTTAGTTCAGACATGATATATGTGAATGCCCTCCACTTAGCATATAAATCACATATGTGAATTAAATCATGCGATCCTGGTTACTTAGATAACATGTATGTGAATTATGTCATGCGATACTATTTAGTTAGTCATCATATCTTTGAATTATGTTATGCTATGCTATCTAGTTTAGATAGACATCATATATGTGAAATTATGTCATGCTATCCGTTTTAGTTAAATAATATATATGTCAACTATTTAATGCCCTCTTTTTTCCACACTATCTATTGCATCTATCTCTCATACAATGTCTGTACATTAAACTATGTTTCCTGTTTATCAGCCATTTGAATTGGAGCGGGTGATGGCAGTATCTAGCGGAGTAAAAACACGGTCTTCAAATAAAACAGTTCTACCTCTTGGTGGAGATAGCACCCTGGTTGTACATGCACAAGAACCAGCCCTACCACACATAACCCAGACTCTCGCAGATTTTACCCCTACTGCGATGGACAGAGAACCAGCTTCACCCAATCTAACCCCAACCCCAGCAGATAGTAACCCAGTTACTGTTGACACAACACCATCTCCACCACAGAGCTCCCAAACAAGAGCAGTTAGTAAGGCAGCTCCAGTGCCCAAAGTGCCAGTACTACCACGGCGAACCCCAACTCCACCAGTTAGCACACCTATTCTGTGGAGGAAGCACAACCAGCCTTCATAGTTTAGCATCTATCGCATTTGATGTTGTTAAATCCTATGTGCGTATCTTCCCATCATGGAAATATTATACTGAAGATGAAGGAAAATGCCAGTTGCAGGTGTTTGTCCAGGAGTTATGTGTAAGTAATGTTATTCATGGCAATTACTTTGCTTTGTCCCATACATTCTACCTCCATGATGGTTATAATACAACAAATTTTCCCATTTTTCACTATAGAGAAGGACCGATTTGGAAACTCGGGATGAGGTAACCTGTGCTAATACCTCTGTTATCTTCAAGAATGCTTGGTGGCAGTATCGGAATTACCTGAAGAAAACGTACTTCACTGTCAAAGAAACTCATCAAATTCCCTTACGTTCTCCTGAGACACATTTACTGGACGATGACTGGGAACGCCTTGTTCTTTACTGGTCCCGAACCAAGAATGTGGTAAGGTCTATGAGCTCATTTTATTTTAAGTACTATATGCTTGCGTCTTACTGTACTCTGTTCATGTAGAACAAGTGCTTAAACCTGAAGAACAACTGTTCTCATTTAAGATTCCATTGCTATCGTGCATACTGCTTTGCTCTTGTATCACTGTATTTACTCATACAAACTTATTTTTAAATTGAACGATCCAATGGAAACTCCAATGGCACAACAGGTATGTTTACACATGTTTCTTTAACAGGTTTGCTCTTATAAATAGCTCTGTTGATTTCAATTTCAATTGTGTATACAGTTGAGTTCTCATATCATGCAAATTACTAGCATCATAACAGGGCCAATAGTGTTGTTGTACATGTAGACCCGTGGTACCCATCTTATATCTTGTTGTGCCATTTAGTTCCCACGCTTTGTATTCTTTCAGTGCTGCTTTCTCTTGAACTGATATGATTTGAACCGTGTCTCTATTTTGATTTGGCAAGACAATGCAGTGACCATAGGACATAGATATATGTTTGTTTGATGCTTTTATAATGTACTACTTGGCAATAGAAGACTTGGTAGTTTAATCTTGTCCACCTTACTAATGAACTGGTTCACCGAAATGAGTTTCATATACTAGTACATGCTAAACCTATTATGTGTCTGCTTGTTTCTTCTTTTAGAATGCTGACAGAATATTGGGGAAGAGTGCCTTATTAAGCAATGATAAAGGAAGTAATGCAGATAAGGTTCAGGATCGTGAGACATCCTTGTTGGTCTCCAACAAAGCTGATAAAACAGCTAAGGAAAACTATCTTGAAGACAGTGAGGCAACCCCAAAGTCCTGTCTTGGTTTACTGTTCGAGTTACTGGCCACTACCGCTTGCACAAGCTATTCAAACTCACTGTCTGAATCAGTTCGGCTTCTTGAGTCTCAACTACAAGCTGAAAGACATCGATCAGCTGTGCTGCGACAAGAAGCGGAAGGACTGCGGAAGTCCCTGGAGCATTTAGATGCATACTTTCTGGTGCAACAGCAAGCGTTGGAGGATTTTAGCGCCAAATAGGACAAAGCTAATAAGCTTGCTAAGCTTATTGCCAGCATGGTGGATACCTAGGATAACGTTTCTTGAGCTCTTCTGAAGTTGTTTCAGTTATGGACTTGTTTTGCTGCCGCATTTATTTGCACTGGTGGCCAATTTTGACGGCCAGTGTATGTAATATGATGCTTTGTTCCCTATATTTGCATTGGTGGCGAACTTTGATGCCCAGTGGATGTAATATGTGTAATAGTTGTAATAGGCTAGCATTAGTTGCTTGCTTATTTATTTCCTTATTGTGTTGTTTAGTTGTTTGCTTGTAGTCACTGCAGTTCTTTTTCCGCGTTTTTCTAGTGGCCACAATAACCTATTTTTGGTAACTAGGCCACAATAATCATGGCAACACACGGACTATTGTAGCCATGGGCCTCCTGCGGGCCGTAGGATCCGTGGGCCTTCTACGGGCCGTAGGATCCATGGGCCTTCTACGGGTCGTAGGATCCATGGAGTTTCTACGGGCCGTATGATCCATGGGCCTTCTACGGGCCGTAGGATCCATTGGTCTACTACGGGCCGTAGGATCCATGGGCCTTCTACGGGGCGTATAATCATTTCGCCAAACATGGGCCGTACTATTCGTGCACCATAACGGGCCGTTAATAGGTCGTATTTGATAACGTTATGAAAACAGCCCAACGGGTTAACGGGCCACAAACGGGCCGAATGTAACCACGGGCTGTATTTGGCCCACAAACGGAACATGCGAGTAACGGACCGTATCTAACAAAATTCTAGAAATGAGCCCAAGAATAAATGGGCCCTTAGAAGGCCGAAAGTTAACACGGGCTGGAAATGGCCGACGGAATAATGGGCCGTTAATGGGTATAAAGCGATACACTGTTCATTATGGGCCAGTTTCATCTCGGGCCTTTAATGGGCCGAGAGTTACAAATGGCCTCATATGGGCCGAAAGAAATTAGGGGCCATACATGGGCCGGAAGTTACAACGGGCTGGAATCATCACTGGTGCGCATCGGTCCTAAATAAACGGTTTTTTTACCCCTTTCTGCGACGGCATTTGGAACCGTCGCCAAGTGAGTGTGGGCGATAGTCAGGTCCTTCCCACACGACCCAGAAACCGCCGGGGATAGGGAGCCTTGATGCATACAGTTGTCCCTATATAACTGTTTCTGATATCTCAAATATCCCAAACGCTTCATCCTTGCTACTCGTTTGTGCTCGCATTGCCATCGTAGTCGGAGTTTTGTGGTTCTGCCTAAAACCAAGCATATTCCAGGAACGGGAGTTTCCCAGGCAGATTCTAGGCACGGGAGTTTTTTATGCCTGGCACATCAGAAACAGTTCATGATTATAAACCGTGTACTATGGGTAGACAATCACACACATTTAGTTTTCCCTCACCGTATGTGATAGTGTCTGACATCACACACGCTTTGCAAACGGCAACTTTGTGCATGCTTGCACATGTTTCCTCTCTGCGAACTGTCTCGGATTATGATGTATGTCACAAACGTTTGTGTTTTAGCAACCGTGTGTGCCGTAATGACCTGCACAACGTAATTTCGCCCTAATTTAATTGTTGCTATTTAAAATTGTACCTAATTTAAACTTGAAAGTAGTCTATAGCTTTATTCATATCCATCAGATTCAAACAACCAATGCATTATTCGATTCACAGGTACATATGTTTAAGAATTACATAAGCACCAAATAAAGAATGATGTACCAGGGTTCTATACTTGTACTACTACAGATGGTAAAGAAAGAGGCGACAGACATTCCAGTTGCTGAACAAGGTGAAGCAGAATGGCCCTATTGTGCTCTCCTGGATGCAGAAGGCATGCAGGACTCTAATCCTACCCCTTGTGATGGCCGGCCGCCAATCATGTAGTTTGAGAGGTAACCTCCAAGAAACTGCTTCAGGATCCACTTCAAAAGAAAAAAGATTCAGATATTGTCATCTAACACAACTCATTACGGGCAGTAGAAGGCTACAGGGTTCTTACTTACCATCCTGCAGTTCACTGTTGTCTTGCATAAATTGTAAACAAATAGTTCGATTAACATCTTTTGACCCATTTTAATAACAATCTTTATCAGTTTCCTCACTTGATGCTGGTTCATGAATATCTCATTGCCCCATACGCAGAAAGGGTTGAAGTGTGGATTTTTGGCAATGACATATGTACCTAAAAGCACCAAGTTAATATTAGAAGCTAAACAACAATTGAAAAATGATCTAGTACAACACTCCATCCATCCTATTATATAAGATTTTATTACATGTATATCTAGACATCATCAGAACATTAAGGTAACACTCTTCCTTATTGCTATGTACCCTGGGATTGCATATTTAGTCATTCAGTATAATGCATGTTGCTAAACAACAATTGAAAAACGAAAAGGCATGTTAACTGCAATATTCTTAACAGCAACCAAATATCGTAATTCATAGTGGTATTGTTGAACTGTTATTGATGAAATTGAACTGCACGGCAATAGTTGCACATATAGAGCATCACACTGTGAAGAACTAAAATAAACAAGTCACAAGGACATCTCTAGGCGATCCTTAAAAAGTTAAAGGACTAAAACCCCTAGTGGATATATATACTCCAGCATTTTTTGGCCTTTTCTAGTCGATCCCCTAAACTTAAGGTTGTAAACTTCAATTGATCAAGTTCAAAGCAGGTTCAACCGAAAGTAGCATGCATTTAAACATACAGGGAAGTCCTCGAACCGGCGTATGGGCGTGGCGGCGGGCGGATCGGGGGACCGACGACGGCGGATCGGGCCCGCGGAGGACGACAGGGACACCTCGGCCGCCACCTCGCTGGCGTCGGGTGAAAAGGCCGTGATAAACCTCTTTTTGGCCATTGGCTCCTCGAGCTCCCCGGCACACGGGCAGAGGTTGAGGATGGAGGCGCCGACGATGGCGTCGACCTACCAATGGTTTCAAGGGTTGTGTGTGTCTGTGTGAGCGGAGGTTTTGGGGTGTGTGTGTGTGGAGGGGGGAGCAAGGTTGTTTTTCAGGAAATACTACGGCAACTAAAAATTTTACTAGGCGGGAGTAACAAGGCGGGGCTACTGAAAATTTGGATCAAGGGCGAGCAGAAATTTTTGAGGTTGCGAGGGATGCAGAGGCGGGAGTAAAATGCCGGGGCTACTGAAAATTTGAATCAAGGGACTGAAGTAGAGCGGGAGTATCAGACATCGCACACAGTCCGCACATACTAATCGTGTGCTATCAAACATTAAAACCTTCCAGGCGATAGATATTTTCAAGATTGCGAGGGATGCAGATGCGGGAGTTTTGGGGGAGTGAGCTAGTGTGCTTGACACGCCGGCTGTGGACTGTAGCCAACGCACCTTCTCGCGTAAGCCATAGGCGTACTATACACCGACGGTGCTCCAAGATATTTTGTACTACATCTCACACGGTTGGTGATAATAAACTGTGTGGGATCTACCTGATTTGAATTACAAAATGGGGTCACAGCGGCAATGGACGCTGTTTGAATTGCTAGACCTTTTATCCGCAGTGAACATGCAACTGTATGTGTGTCGTAAAAGAATTGGAATTATTCAGGGTTAGTTTGGACATTTTATACAATAAACTGGTTTTCTAGCCATTTCACGTGCACAATTAAAAATTAAACTACATGCACATGCTCCCGTGCATAGAAATTGGTTGAAAAATCAAATATGTGTCCTTCAGTGCATGCTTAGGTGCCATGGAAGAAATGGGAATGAATTTTTCGGGGTTCGTTTGGCCTTTTTTATACATTAACTGGGTTTTCTAGGCATTTTATGTGCATAATTCAAATTTGAACTACAAGCACATGCTCCAATGCACCAAAGTTGGTTCAAAAATCACATGTGTGTCCTTGGGCGAATTTCTAGGTCCCATGGAAGAGATGGGAATGAATTTCAAACACCAGGGCACTGTGGATTGCCGGCAAAACATTGAGATACCTGGTTTTTAAATTCTAGCAAATCCAAAACTCGTCTGAAATTCATGAAACTTGGCATGCTATGATGGAGCGGCATCAACATGACGTGGTGAAAATTTTGTCCCATTTGGGGCAGGTTTGGGTATAAGCTTCTCACAAACCAGAGCTTCTCAGAACAAGCATGATGGTTTCGATAGGGAACGTACCACCTTTGGGGACGGGACGATATCCATTGCCTCTTATTGCTTTCATAAAATTTCTAGTGTCAACATAGAACAACAGGAGTGTTGTGTTTAATCTTGGAATTTTTTGGGGTTCGTTTGGCCTTTTTTATACATTAACTGGGTTTTGTAGGCATTTTATGTGCATAATTCAACTTTGAACTACAAGCTAATGCTCCAATGCACTAAAGTTGGTTGAAAAATCACATGTGTGTCCTTGGGTGAATTTCTAGGTCCCATGCAAGAAATTGGAATGAAATTCAAACACCATGGCACTGTTGATTGCCGGCAAAACGTTGAGATGCCTGGTTTTTAAATTCTAGTAAATCCAAAACTCGTCTGAAATTCATGAAACTTGGCATGCTATCATGGAGCGGCATCAACATGTCGTGGTAAAAATTTTGTCCCATTTGGGGCAGGTTCGGGTATATGCTTCTCACAAACCAGAGCTTCTCACAACAAGCATGATGGTTTCCATAGGGAACGTCCCACCTTTGGGGACGAAACGATATCCATTGCCTCTTATTGCTTTCAAATTTTTTCTCGTGTCAACATAGAACAACAGGAGTGTTGTGTCAATTTTTGGGATTTTTCGGGGTTCGTTTGGACATTTTTATGCATTAACTGAGTTTTCAATGTATTTATGTGCATAATTCAAATTTGAACTACATGCACATGCTCCAGTGCATATAAATTGGTTGAAAAATCAAATATGTGTCATTGGGTGCATGCTTATGTCACATGTAAGAAATGGGAATGAATTTCAAACACCAGGGCACCGTTGATTGCCGGCAAAACATTGAGATGCCTGGTTTTTAAATTCTCGTAAATCCAAAACTAGTATGAAATTCATGAAACTTGGCATGATATCATGGAGCGGCATATACATGTCGTGGTGAAAATTTTGTCCCATTTGGGGCAGGTTTGGGTATATGCTTCTCACAACCAGAGCTTCTCACAACAAGCATGATGGTTTCAATAGGGAACGTCCCACCTTTGGGGATGAAATGATATCCATTGCCTCTTATTGCTTTCATTTTATCGTGTCAACATAGAACAACAGGAGTGTTCTGTCAATTTTTGGGATTTTTCGGGGTTCGTTTGCACATTTTTATGCATTAACTGAGTTTTCAATGCATTTATGTGCATAATTCAAATTTGAACTACATGCACATGCTCCAGTGCATATAGATTGGTTGAAAAATCAAATATGTGTCCTTGGGTGCATGCTTAGGTCCCATGCAAGAAATGGGAATGAATTTCAAACACCAGGGCACCGTTGATTGCCGGCAAAACATTAAGATGCCTGGTTTTTAAATTCTAGTAAATCCAAAACTCGTCTGAAATTCATAAAACTTGGCATGCTATCATGGAGCGGCATAAACATGCCGTGGTAAAAAAATTGTCCCATTTGGGGCAGGTTTGGGTATATGCTTCTCACAACAAGCATGATGGTTTCGATAGGGAACGTCCCACCTTTGGGGACGAAACAATATCCATTGCCTCTTATTGCTTTCAAATTTTTTTCTCGTGTCAACATAGAACAACAGGAATGTTGTGTCAATTTTTGGGATTTTTCGGGGTTCGTTTGGACATTTTTATGCATTAATTGAGTTTTCAATGCATTTATGTGCATAATTCAAATTTGAACTACATGCACATGCTCCAGTGCATATAAATTGGTTGAAAAATCAAATATGTGTCCTTGGGTGCATGCTTAGGTCCTATGCAAGAAATGGGAATGAATTCCAAACACCAGGGCACCGTTGATTGCCGGCAAAACATTGAGATGCCTGATTTTTAAATTCTAGTAAATCCAAAACTCGTATGAAATTCATGATACTTGGCATGCTACCATGGAGCGGCATAAACATGTTGTGGTAAAAAATTGTCCCATTTGGGATAGGTTTGGGTATATGCTTCTCACAAACCAGAGCTTCTCACAACAAGCCTGATGGTTTCGGTTGGGAACGTATGTCCACCTTTGGGACGAGACAACATCCATTGCTTCTTATTGCTTTCAAAAAAATCTCGTGTCAACATAGAACAACAGGAGTGTTGTGTCAATTTTTGGGATTTTTGGGGTTCGTTTGGACATTTTTATGCATTAACTGGGTTTTCTAGGCATTTTATGTGCATAATTCAAAATTGAACTACATGCACATGCTCCAATGCACTAAAGTTGGTTGGAAAATGACATGTGTGTCCTAGGGTGAATTTCTAGGTCCCATGCAAGAGATTGGAATGAAATTCAAACACCAGGGCACTCTTTATTGCCGTCAAAACATTGAGATGCCTGGTTTTCAAATTCTAGTAAATCGAAACTCATCTGAAATTCATGAAACTTGGCATGCTGTCATGGAATGGCATCCGACATGCTGTGGCATTTTCGTGTCCATTTTGAGAGAAGGCGCACTCGAATAATGACAACCAACAAAGGCATTTTGAAAAAATAGCTGCCACTTTAATATCACAAACGTTTGTAGAATTCAAACCGTGTGCGTTCTTTTAACCATTCACGTGACGCCACGTGTCTTGGTTTTAATGGCTGTAGGAGGTGCCTTGCGGATAGCTGCTTGACCTTGACTGAAAGAGAGGCATGCGAGCGCAGTCCGGTGCGCAGGCTGACCGAGAGGCGTTCAAGCTGTCATCCAATGCGCAGGCTCACCGGGAAGCATGCGAGCTGTACGCTGTGCAGGCTCACTGGGAAGCGAGCCCTTTGAATTCCATGGCCGCCCGTCTTCCTCTCCATTAATGGCGCCCGAGCCACTGTTTAATACGGGCGACCTTACTGTTCGCCTCCCATTCCCCTCCCTCCCGCAGCCGCGGACCTCCACCAATGCCATGCCGCAGAACGATCATCTGCCACTAGTCTTCAAGTTTGGTGAAGTCGACTCCGAGCCGGAGGAGATAGAAAATAAGGAGGAATGGGGCCTGATGGACATGGCCCAGAACGAGCTGGCCGTGGCGGTTGCTGCCCCCGCTGTCGTCCCCGCTCCCATCCCCGCGCCCGCGCCAGCGACCATCCCCGTAGCATTGACGGGCTGGTCGCCGAGCAGTATCGCAGAGCTGGAAGCCCCGGGCGTCAGCGAGGTCTCCGCAGACCCGCGCGAGCTCGTGTACATGCCAGCGCCAGCGCCCGTGCCCATGCCCGTGCGCGCCCCTCACCCACCGTGGTGCGGACCGCCGTGCGTTTGGCTGCACCCGCCGCGCCCGTGCCTGTGCCCGTGGGCGCGCCCCCCTCAGTGGCATGGGATGCTGCCGTCGACCGCTACCTCTCAGCGGTGCCAGTTGCCGTCCTCCCGCGCCCTGCCCGTCGATCGTGCGACGACATGATGTTTGATTTACAAGTGAAGAACATTTTGTGCTGCCTTGAAGACTTCAACAACGGCATCCCGGAGGACGACAACGACAATGACGGCACGACACGCCACCTCCGCCGCTGCCGGAAATAGTTTTTTTGGGGTTTAATACTGTATCTCGAATTCTCGATCATATGAATATAAATTCATATTGTGACTGAATGAAAGATATGCCTTGAACGAACTTGCGTTTTTCTCTCTTAATGTATAGACTTATCAAACGATTTTTTTTGAAAAAAAGTCAATGGTTTCTAAATATAAAACACTCATCGCAAACGTTTTAGTTAGAGCACCCGGATGCAAACCTACAGCTTCCCCAGGAATCGAAGGGAAAATGTGCTGAGCGGGATTTCTGCATCCCTTCAACGCAAACGGTTCTTTTGCATGACCCGTGTGTAACCACGTACAAACAATTGGGTAAGATTTGCATATCTGTCATTTTGGGTATGTTGCCATTTGTTAAACTGGAAAGATTGACATTTGTTTATCTAGTAACATTGGCATTTGTCAACCTTGTAACACTGCGATTTGTCAAAATATGCAGCTAAAAATCACTAGCACTATCTAATTTTTGCAACTAAAATCACTAGCACTGTTCATATGGACACCACTAGCAGGCGTGAGTTGATGGACGCATATGCAAATGTACCATTGATCACATACAACAAGTCATCAGCCCACAATGACAATGAGGATACACGTTGGATTATAGATCAATTCCAACAAAACATTCTAGTAAAGTTTTTCTCACACAACAAATAACAAAGCGATGAAATGAACTTCAGCTCAACCACTCGTCGGCGTTGGAAACGCATGCTCTGGGAAGGGCCAGCTACTGTTGATCTCGAGACCAACGCAGGACTGATCATCCAGGCTGAAGCGGCCTATGTCAGGACCCATATTGGGACAATAGGGAAGCATAGAAATGTCCGAGGTATAGATACAGTTGCTTCTCATAAATGGTAGTAACGTTGTGTCAACAGCAGCTGGATCGCCTTCCACCATTATTGGATAGTTTTGTCCAAGGAAGAGCGAGTTTCCTCCAAGACTTTCAATACTGAACCAGGGAGAAGGTGTTGGCGCTAGTACACTAGTATCCATCCCGAATACCCTGCAATGGATGTTGGAATAGGTTCGGGGAGTGCGACCATGCGAGACAACACCTGTTTCCTTAGTAACATCAGCAGTGCCCTGTATACAGACAAGAAGAGGTGATCCATCAAAATAAGTTGCCAGGCACCACTGAGTATATGGATCCAGCTCGTCCTCATGCTCGTGATCATCAGCATCGTCATCACCCCCTTGGTTATAATTTTTTTTCAATTATAGGTGGTGGAATGTTCACAGGACCTTGGAAGCACAAGAGGTTAATTAATTAGTAAAGGGAAACTAGCTAACCCGCATGCATGTGAATGAAATTATTATAATTACGGTGGAAGACAAACGTACCGAAAGCATCAGGTTTCCATGCAAAAACAGTGCCACGAGTGGTGGCAGCAAACACAAGACCCTCGTATTGAATTGCATCACAGTACTGATCCATGTACAGGAATTGATTTTTGAGCAATATCCATCGAGGCGTGGAAGTAAGGACGGCAACAAGCTTGTCGAAGATAGCAACAACTTCATAGTTCGTGTAATCCCAAGAGCGGTTGGGAACTCGACAAATTGCTATCTTCTGTAGACGACAGTCACCATGATCGTATTTGAACTCACGTAGAATATCGATGTACTCAACCTTTGGGCAGCAGTCTGAGATTTTTGAAAGTGGAACCCGGTGACGAGTGTACACATTCACAAGTTCCCACTCGCAGTTGTACCCAATATAAACAACCCGATCTCCATTTGCGCCTGCCCCAGCCTTGCCCTCAAGCGATGGCATCTTAACATCATACGTATTATTATAGAGCGGCATCAACTTGCACAAGGCGAGGCTTCCCTTGTCCCCGCGCAAGTCAGCAGGGTCACGACGAAGAAGATAGGGGAGATCAAACCGCTCCTGGGCCCTTGGGTTCCTTGTAATGATGTTATTAGTTGAGTCAAGAATGGTCTTGAACGAACCTGCCATGCTAGCCAAGGTGATGATGTCACCCCGATCAATGAGTTGCTCCACCACATCATCATTCAGATCAGGGCAAGAATAACGGGGTCGTTTCTGGCCTGTTCCTTACATGGAGAAGATGATCGAACAATGGCAGAAGGAAGGGTGAAGGCAAATGGAGGGAGGAAGAGCATGCAACAGCAGTTCCAAATTGAGAGGGAAAGGCAAAGAGGTGGTGGACGGTTGCCACGGTTACACGAAGAGGCGCCTGGGGAGCGAACGGTTGCCAGAGAGGTCACACACTGATGACAAGGACCGAGTGAACCGCATGCGTATATCACACACACCTTGATCTAGCTGACCGTTTCTTTTGTGTTGCCTAATCACAAACAGTTCATCCGAGTGAACCGTATGCTGTATATCGCACAAACCTTCATCCGGCTGCCCGTTTTTGTTGTGTTGCCTAATCACAAACAGTTCATCCGAGTGAACCGTATGCTGTGTATCGCACACGCCATCATCTGGCTGCCCGTTTCTTTTGTTCCTCCTCATTGCAAACAATTAATTGAACTGAACCATAAGCCCTTCATCGCACACACAACTAAAACCTAAACCGTGTTTGATGCATCCGTCATCGCAAACGTTTTATACATTTCTGACGGTTTTCATATAGCACCATTTGTGATTATTGCATCGCACACAGTTTCTCAAAGGGTCTCTGATCGTAGTGTCGCGTTAGCAGCATCCTACAGTAGTGCATATTGGACGGCCCAGATGAAGCTACTGGGCTTAATTCCGATAGGCCGTAACGGGCCGGTAGTTAGCGGGCCGTAAATGGGCTATATACGAACAGGCCCTTAACAGGCTTTCCGTGGGCCGGCCCGTTACCTTTGACCAAGTCAAACAGGCCGGCCTTTTCACCAGAATGGGCCTCTATTGGGCTGTGCCACGTGTCGACGTATCATAGGCGCCTCCTGTCCAATGAGTGGATGACATCTGTCCCAACGGTGAGCCAACACGTGTTTCCTCTGGCCAATGAGAATTTTACACGTGGAAAATACCCATTGGTCCGGGCTGTTAACGGGTTATCGGATCCAAAACCAGACCTGATAGCTTACCGGCGACCTGTTATGATGGATGCCACGTGTCGGTCACCCTTGATGAAAGCACTTCTATGACGAGCGATTTATCGTCATGGAAGTGGACACTTGCGTGATGATAATTTTGGTAATATCATGGAACACTTCTACGACAGCACAAGTATGACTATCTTGATTCTGTCATAAAATCGTCATGGATGTACATGCATGGCTGTGGTAAAAAATTTGTCCCATTTGGGGCAGGTTTGGGCATAAGCTTCTCACAAACCAAAGCTTCTCACAACAAGCATGATGGTTTCAGTAGGGAACGTCCCACCATTGGGGAATTTTTCGGGGTTTGTTTGGACATTTTTATACATTAACTGGGTTTTCTTGGCATTTTTATGTGCATAATTCAAATTTGAACTACATGCACCTGCTCCAGTGCATATAAATTGGTTGAAAAATCAAATCCATGTCCTTGGGTGCATGCTTAGGTCCCATGCAAGAAAATGGGAATGAATTTCAAACACCAGGGCATTGTTGATTGCCCGCAAAACATTGAGATATTTTGTTTTTAAATTCTAGTAAATCCAAAACTTGTCTGAAATTCATGAAACTTGGCACGCTATCATCGAATGGCACCTGACACGTTGTGGTATTTTTCGTGTCCATTTTGAGAGAAGGTGCACTCGGATAACAACCAACAAAGGCATTTTGAAAAAATAGCTGCCACTTTAATATCTCAAACGTTCGTATAATTCAAATCGTGTGCTTTCTGTTAACCATTCATGTGACGCCACGTGTCTTGGTTTTAATGGCTATAGGAGGTGTCGTGCGGACAGCTGCTTGACCGAACGGAGGCGTGCGAGCAGAGTCCGTTGCGCAGGCTAACCGAGAGGCGTGCAAGCTGTCCTCCAATGCGTAGGCTCATCGGGAAGCGTGCGGGCTGTACGCTGCGCAGGCTCACTTGGAAGCAAGCCCTTTGACTTCCATGGCCGTCCGCCTTCCTCTCCATTAATGGTGCCCGAGCCGCTGTTTAATACGGGCGGCCTTACTGTTCGCCTCCCATTCCCCTCCCTCCCGCAGACCTCCACCAACGCCATGATGCAGAATGATCATCTGCCACTAGTCTTCAAGTTTGGTGAAGTCGACTCCGAGCCGGAGGAGATAGAAAATAAGGAGGAATGGGGCCTCATGGACATGGCCCTGAACGAGCTGGCCACGGCGGTTGCTACCCCCGCTCCCGTCCCAGCTCCCATCCCCGCACCCGCACCAGCGACAATCCCCGTAGCATTGACAGGCTGGTCGCCGAGCACTATCGCAGAGCTGGAAGCTGCGGGCGTCAGCGAGGTCTCCGCGGACCCGCGCGAGCTCATGTACATGCCAGCGCTTGTACCCGTGCCCTGCGCGCCACTCCACCCACCGCGGCACCGGTCCCCGTGCGTTTGGCTGCACCCGCCGCGCCCGTTCCCGTGCGCGCGCCCCCCTCAGCGACATGGGACGCCGCCGTCGACTGTTACCTCTTAGCGCTGCCAGTTGCCCATGCGCGTGTGCCGCGGCTACGGCGGCGGTAAGGCTCTTTGCGTGCTCGACGAGGTGCTCCTCCTCCTCCCGCAGGAACTCGGTGTAGCGCGCAAGGTCGCTGACGCACGTGCGGGCCTCCACCTCCGCCTCCCGCCTTCGGGCGGCAGTGGCGGAGCGGGTTATGATCCCGACGGTCGACGGTGGGCTGGCGGCCACGGCGGCCGATGATGGGTGGCTGCCACGACCACCACCTCCCGCCTTCGGGCTGCGGTGGCGGAGCAGGTGATGGCCGACAGTGAGGTGGCGGCCACGACGGCCACCTCCCGCCTTTGGGCCGCGGCGGCGGAGCGAGCGATGGCCCTGGCTTTTGACGGTGGTGTGGCAGCAAGGGTGGCCGGCAACAGCTACCGACGGGCAGCGGCGGCAGAGCGTGCGGTGGGTGTTCCGCGCACACCCAACAGGGACGCCACGCGCACTACACTACGCCGGGGACTGCGCCGCCGCCGCGGTGTAGCCTCCCGGCTAGAGCCGTCCTCTGATGACGACGGAGTGGCTGAGCGACGGTGATGAACCGGTGCCATTGGCGATTGTGGGAGAAGCAGACGAGATAAGTTATAGGGAGGGAGGGGAAAATGCGACGGAGGACTCGCCGGCCGTGAGGGTTTATATAGCAGGCTGGTGAGCATTGGGATTTTGGGGTATTTCACCGAGTCAGGCGGGAAGCTTGTGCGAGAACCTGCGAGGTTGCACGGGAACGGGCTCACCGACGATTCATTGGCGCCACTTCGAGCCAATAGAACGCCCCCGTGCGCTGCGCAAGCTTGCGTTGTAAGCCGTGTGCGGCGGCGGGGTGAAAAGACGTGCGAGAGGAGGACAAAAGGCCACGTACAGATACGATTAATACAAAAAAATTTGTGGTTTAATTAGCTACTATACCCCTGTCCTGGTTTATATGTACGATTTAACTAATAAAATATGAAAGCATGTCACCAAAGATTATATAGTTTGATTCGTATTTGAACATAACATGCATTAACATTTTCTTGGTTAAATTTAAGGGCAAAGTATGGCACAGAATATAAAGGGGGCTATAGACCAAGACGGAGGTATTAGCACACGGCCGCTCTCTACGCAGCGACGCAACTGTCGGCCGTCTTGCAGGCGGCCATTTCCGGCATGTTCAACTGCTCTATGTGTGTGGTTGCTTGCGGTTGAGGCGGCCGCGGCGTGCTCTGCTCGCGTCCCACTGCGTGCGCTCTGCTCTCGCGTCCCTCCGGGTGCTCTGACCTCATCCCTCCACGCGCACTGCCAGTGTTTGGGGCCGGCGCACAATCACGCACATTCGTGTGCATGCGGTTGCGCCGGGCGCGGCGCGACAATGCAGTTACCCGCTGCAAAAACTGCCATGCGGACATGTTGAGAATCCTGGCCGTACGGCCCCCTTTTATTCCTGCAGCCATTTACCTTCATCTCTCGCGTCATACGACACAATAAGCACACCCACGACGACACATCCAGAGAGGACATCCAGCGGTTCCAATGGCGCTCTCAGTGGCCAACGACGACAACGGCGGGCAGTTCACCACGCATCACGTCGTGGACACCCACGTGAGGGGGAAAGCCCTCTCGGTGGTGTACATGAACGATCCGGTCTCGGTGGAGAGCTCCATCCAAACTATGGAGTAGTTCCTTGACGAGGACAAGTACCATGTGGTCGGCTTCGACCTCGAGTACACTATCGGTCATGCCGGGCACGATCAGAAGGTTGCCGTCGCCCAGTTGTGCGTGCGACATGACGTCCTCGTCTACCACTACCACCTGGCCACAAGGCCTTGCGAGCGTTTCTCCAGGTTTATCAACAACCCTGACTACAGTTTCGCTACGGTGGACACCACCAACGATCTAAAAGCGCCCAAGGTTTCGGGCTTGAAATGCCCGAATCTTGTCAACATCCAGCACCACTACAAGGTCTGGGGCAGCGACAACAACAAACTGAACTCCCTGGTTGATCTCGCCTCGGCCATCATCGACCCCTACTACATGAAGATGAAGAATGAGAGCAAGAAGGACAAGAACGCCTGGCACAGTGTGTGGCATGAGAGACTGGATGAACAACACGTCAAGTACGCGGCCAAGGACACATACACAAGCTACGAGATGTACAGGCGGATTTTTGACATGAGGAAGTGTCTTCTTCCTGCCCCAGACGAGGGATTGAGCCACAGAGCAGTGATGGGAGCGTCACAAGAAGTAGATGACTAGACGATCGTTTCTCCTACTTTAGAATGCATGCAATTGTTTATTGAGGTGTGTGTGAATGATCTGTATAGTCACTTATGTAATTGGATGTTTATTTCAGTTATATATATACATGTTATTCGTGTGTAGACAGAGCAAATCACACGGCTTATTACCAGCAATTGTCTGTGTTATTATTGGTCTTCGCACACATTTCTGATTACAGACCTGTTTGCCGCGTATCACACACATCTTGTTCAGTTGAACCGTTTCCATTGTGTTGCCTAATCACACACAGTTCATCCTAGTGAACTGTATGCCGTATATCGTACCCACCCTCATCTGGCTGCCCGTTTCTGTTGTTCTGCATCATCACAAACAGTTCGTCTGGATTAACCATTTGTCACTCATCGCACACGTAAATCTAATATGAACCGTGTTTGATATTGCCGCCATCACAAATGTTTTGCACATTTTTTGACGGTTTTTTACACAGTTTCGTCGTAGGGTCTCTGATTCGACTGTCACGTTCGGACCGTCCTGCAGTAGTGTAGTAAGGATGAAATAATTAGTCTTGCTTCTATTGTCGTGCCTCCTACTGATCCACTAGAACAATATTTGCTAGACCATGAAAATGATATGCATATGCATGAAAGAAATGAGATAGATAAAAATTTCTTTGAACAACGACCTCTGCTTAAACACAATTTGCCTACTGAAACTCTAGGAGGACCTCCTCCACCTAAAGGTCGTCCTGTGTTTGAATTAAAACAATTGCCAAACACTTTGAAATATGCTTATCTTGATGAGAAAAAGATATATCCTGTTATTATTAGTGCTAACCTTTCAGAACATGAAGAAGAAAGATTATTGAAAATTCTGAAGAAGCACCGAGCTGCTATTGGATATAGTCTTGATGATCTTAAGGGCATTAGTCTCACTCTCTGTCGGCACATGATTAATATGGAACCTGATGCTAAACCCGTTGTTGATCACCAACGATGTTTAAATCCTAAAATGAAAGAAGTGGTAAGAACTGAAATACTGAAGCTTCTGGAAGCAGGTACTCGCTTCGTCCCAAAATAAGTGACTCGACTTTGTACTAACTTTGTACTAAAGCTAATACAAAGTTGAGTCACTTATTTTGGGATGGAGGGAGTATAATTTATACTATAGCTGATAGTAGATGGGTAAGTCCTATTCATTGTGTCCCTAAGAAGGGATGTATTACCGTTGTTCCTAATGATAAAAATGAACTTATTCGACAAAGAATTGTCACTGGTTATAGAATGGTAATTGATTTTAGAAAATTAAATAAAGCAACTAGAAAAGACCATTACCCTCTACCTTTTATTGATCGAATGTTAGAAAGACTTTCCAAGCACACACATTTTTGTTTCCTTGATGGATATTCTGGTTTTTCTCAAATACCTGTTTCACAACCTGATCAAGAGAAAAACACCTTTACTTGTCCTTTTGGAACTTATGCTTATAGATGTATACCTTTTGGTTTATGCAATGCACCTGCTACCTTCCAAAGTTGTATGACTGCTATATTCTTTGATTTTTGTGAAAAGATTGTTGAGGTAATCTTGGATGATTTTTCTGTCTACGGAACTTCTTTTGATGATTGCTTAAGCAACCTTGATTGAGTTTTGCAGAGATGCGAGCAAACTAATCTTGTCTTGAATTGGGAGAAGTGCCACTTTATGGTTAATGCGGGTATTGTCTTGGGACATAAAATTTCTGAACGAGGGAGGTGGATAAAGCTAAAGTTGATGCAATTGAGAAAATGCCATGTCCCAGAGATATTAATGGTATTCGTAGTTTCCTGAGTCATGCTGGTTTCTATAGGAGATTTATTAAAGACTTCTCTAAAATTTCTAGCCACTTAAAAATCTTTTACAAAAGGATGTTCCATTTGTTTTTTATGATGATTGTGTAGAAGCCTCTGAAACACTTAAGAAAGCCTTAATTTCTGCACATATTGTTCTACCACGTGATTGGAACTTGCCTTTTCAAATTATGTGTGATGCTAGTGATTATGCTGTTGGTGTTGTTCTAGGACAAAGAGTTGGTAAGAAATTAAATTAATTATTCTAGTAAAACTCTAGACAGTGCCCAAAGAAATTATGCTACTATTGAAAAAGAATTTTTAGCAGTGGTGTTTGCTTGTGATAAATTCAGATCTTACATTGTTGATTCTAAAGTGATTGTTCACATTGATCATGCTGCTATAAAATATCTTATGGAAAAGAAAGATGCTAAACCTAGACTCATTAGGTGGGTTCTCTTGCTACAAGAATTTGACTTACATATCACTGATAGAAAAGGAGTTGAGAACCTGATGTCACTTGAAGCTACGTCAGTATTTCCCCAAAGAGGAAGGGATGATGCAGCACAGCGGCGGTAGGTATTTCCCTCGGATATGAAACCAAGGTTATCGAACCAGTAGGAGAACCAAGCAACACAACGTAAACAACCCCTTCACACAAATAACAACCACTCGCAACCCGACGTGTTAAAGGGGTTGTCAATCCCTTTCGGGTAACGGCGCCAGAAACGGCGTGCGGACAAGAATAAGTTGTAACAGATTGAATAAATAGATCGCAATAAAATAAAACACAGCAAGGTATTTTTGTATTTTTGGTTTAATTGATCTGAAAATAAATGCAAAAGAAAAGTAGATCGCAAAGGCATATATATGAGAAAGAGACCCGGGGGCCGTAGATTTCACTAGTGGCTTCTCTCGAGAAAAATAGCAAATGGTGGGTGGACAAATTACTGTTGGACAATTGATAGAACTTCAAATAATCATGACGATATCCAGGCAATCATCATTATATAGGCATCACGTCCAAGATTAGTAGACCGACTCCTGCCTGCATCTACTACTATTACTCCACACATCGACCGAGCATGCATCTAGTGTATTAAGTTCATGGAAAAATGGAGTAATGCAATAAGAATGATGACATGATGTAGACAAGATCTATCTATGTAGAGATAGACCCCACCGTTTTATCCTTAGTAGCAACGATACATACGTGTCGGTTCCCCTTCTGTCACTGGGAATCTTCCCATTGTAAGATAAATAGATCAAGTTGGACAAACAAAACCCAAATATCGGAGAAGAAATACGAGGCTATAAGCAATCATGCATATAAGAGATCAAAGAAACTCAAATAACTTTCACGGATATAAAAAGATATAACTGATCATAAACTCAAAGTTCACCAGATCCCAACAAACACACCACAAAAGAGTTACCTCATATGGATCTCCAAGAGACCACTGTATTGATAATTCAGCAAGAGAGAGGAAGCCATCTAGCTAATAACTATGGACCCGAAGGTCTACAAAGAACTACTCACGCATCATCGGAGAGGCATCAATGGAGGTGGTGAACCCCATCTGAGATGGCGTATAGATTGGATCTGGTGGTTCTGGACTCTGCGGCGGCTGGATCAATATTTCGTCGACTCCCCTAGGGTTTTGGCAATATTGGTGTATTTATAGAGCAAAGAGGCGGTCCGAGGGGCACCTGAGGTGGGCACAACCCACCAGGGCGCGCCTGGGCCTCCTAGGGCACCCTGGTGGGTTGTGCCCCCCCTCCTCGGGGCACCGCCCAGGCGCAGCCATGGCCCATTATGTTCCTTCTGGTCCAAAAAAATCTCCGTGAAGTTTTGTTGCATTTGGACTCCGTCTGATATTGATTTCCAGCGATGTAATAAACATGCAGAAAACAGCAACTGGCACTTGGCACTATGTCAATAGGTTAGTACCAAAAAATGATATAAAATGACTATAAAAGGATTATAAAACATCCAAGATTGATAATATAACAACATGAAACAATCAAAAATTATAGATACGTTGGAGACGTATCAGCATCCCCAAGCTTAACTCCTACTCGTCCTCGAGTAGGTAAGTGATAAAAACAGAATTTTTGCTGTGGAATGCTGCCTCACATGTCATGTCATATTCTTTTCTTTATAGCATGGACATTTGGACTTTTAAGTGATTCAAAGCAATAGTCTAGTTTTGACATGATAATTTAGATACTCAAGCATATCAACAAGCAACCATGTCTTTCAAAATATCAACGCTAAAATAAGTTATCCCTAGCCCATCATGCTCAACCATTGATCCATTCATGAAACACCCTCACATATTAGCTACAACCAATACTCAAGTACGATCATATTACCCCCTAGTTGGTGCTTTTATAAGAGAAGATGGAGAATCAAATTCAAATAAAAATTGCATAAAGTAAAAGAAAGACCCTTCGCAGAGGGAAGTAGGGATTTGTAGAGGTGCCAGAGCTCAAAGCGAAAAACTTAGAGATAAAAACATTTTGGGAGGTGTATCCATCCCACCAACGAAAACGACTTAGAGTTCCCAACACTTTCCATGCTAGATATATCATAGGCGGTTCCCAAACATAAAATAAAGTTTATTCCTTTTTCCACCATACTTTCACTTTCCATGGCTAGTCGTATCCACGGTTGCCCTCCATACCAACACTTTCCAAGGAATTTATTATTTAACAACATAAAGTAAATTCATTTTTTTCATTTTGGGACTGGGCATCCCTAAAACCTTTGCCTTACTCTTGTGCAATGACAAGTGAATAAACACTCATCGTAAGAATAACACATCCATCATGGAAAATATTAGCCACCCCTCACCGCTCCGCGAGCAAAATGAACACACAAAAGAGAAGTTTATTTTGAAAATTAGAGATGGCACATGCAAACTTGGTTAGAACGGCAAAAGAATACCGCATATAGGTAGATATAGTGGACTCATGTGGCAAAACTGGTTTAAAGGATTTTGGATGCACAAGTAGAGATCATACTTAGTGCAAAATGAAGGCTAGCAAAAGATTGAGAAGCGACCAACCAAGAAACGAATAATCTCATATGCAAGCATTAAGCATAATTAACACTGAATAATGCACCACAAGTAGGATTTAATTTCATTGCATGACTATTGACTTTCGTGCTTGCATAGGGAATCACAAACCTTAAAACCAATATTCTTACTAAAGCATAATTACTCATCAACACAACTCAGATATCACATCATCATATCTCAAAACTATTTCTAAGAATCAAGTTTATTTTGTCCAATGATCTTCATGAAAGTTTTTATCATATCCTTCTTGGATATCTATCACTTTGGGACTAATTTTCTTATGTTGCTTTTCATAAGCTCAAACAAATATAAGTGAAGATCATGAGCATAATTCTTTTTCGTTCTCTCAAAATAATTTAAGTGAAGCAAGAGAGAATTTCTTGAAAATTTTACTAACTCTCAAATAAATATAAGTGAAGCAAGAGAGCATTTATTCAAAAATACTAAAGCACACCATGCTCAAAAAGATATAAGTGAAGCACTAGAGCAAGTCCATAGCTCATAAAAGATATAAGTGAAGCATAGAGAGAAATTCTAACAAGTCATGACATAATTTTGGCTCTCTCAAATAGGTGTGTCCAACAAGGATTTATGACTTAAAACACAAAATAAAACAATCAAAGACTCATATCATACAAGACACTCCAAGCAAAACAGATAGTATGTGACGAATAAAAATATAGCTTCGAGTAAAATACCGATGGTCGTTAGAAGAAAGAGGGGATGCCACTCGGGGCATCCCCAAGCTTAGTTGGTTGCTCATTTTTGGATAATAGCTTGGGATGCCCGGGCATGCCCAAGCTTAGGCTCTTCTGTCCTTCCTTCATCCATCGTAAGATAACACAAAACTTGAAAACTTCAATCACACAAAACTCAACAAAACCTTCGTGAGATCCGTTAGTATAAGAAAGCAAACCACTACTATAAGTACTGTATCAAACCAATTCATATTTTGTTTTTGCATTATATCTACTGTATCCCAACTTTTCTATGGCAAAAACTCATCAAAGAAAACCATAGAGCCATCAAAATAAGCACACAACACAAGGAAAACATAATCTGTCAAAACAGAACAGTCTGTAGCAATCTGACTATTTCGAATACTTCTGTAACTCCAAAAATTCTAAAAAATTAGGAAGACTAGGGTAATTTGCATATTAATCTTCTGCAAAAAGAATTGGCATTTTATCATGCTCTGGTGATTTTTAACAATTTTTTCGTGAGTGCATGAGTTTCTGTTTTTCAGCAAGATCAAACAACTATCACCCAAGAAGATCCTAAAGGCTTTACTTGGCGCAAACACTAACTAAAACACAAAAAACACAATCATAACAGTAGCATAATTGTGGAAACACACAATAACAGAAATAAAAAAGCAAAAATAAATTTATTCATTGGGTTGCCTCCCAACAAGCGCTATTGTTTTACGCCCTTAGCTAGGCATAATATTTTATTGATTCTCACATAAAAGATAATAATTGAAACACAAAGAGAGCACCATAATACATGTGACAAACACATTTAAGTCTAACATACTTCCTATGCATAGGAATTTTATAAGCAAACAAATCATCAAGACAAGAAACATCTAATATATGCAAAGAAGAGGAATAAAACATTGACAATCTCAACATAACGAGAGGTAATTTAGTAACATGAAAATTTCTACAACCATATTTCCCTCTCTCATAATAATTATATGTGGGATCATATTCAAATTCAACAATATAGCTATCATATTACATATTCTCTATATGATCAACATGCATGCAACGTTGACACTCTTCCAAAATAGTGGGATTATCATCAAATAAAGTCATGACCTCTCCAAGCCCACATTTATCAAAAATTGCATGAGATTGAACACTCTCCAAATATGTGGGATTATTTTTAGCTAAAGTTGACACTCTTCCAAACCCACTTTTAATATTATCGCAAGCTTATTCATAAGTTTTAAATAAATTTTCAAGATCATAAGAATCATTATCACCCCAATCATGATCATTGCAACAAGTAGAGCACATAACAAAACAAGCATCCCCAAGCTTGGGGTTTTGCATATTATTAGCACAATTGACATTAATAGAATTTATAGTAAAATCATTGCAATCATGCTTTCCATTCAAGGAGCTATCATGAATCACTTCATAAATTTCTTCATCACAATTTTCAGATTCACGAATCTCAAGCAAAACTTCATAAAGATAATCTCGTGAACTCAATTCACTAGCAATTGGTTCATCATAACTGGATCTTTTGAAAATATTAGCAAGTGGATGAGGATCCATAACAATAGATTTTTAGCAAGCGAAGATGCAAGCAAAAATAAGGTACATGGTAACACAAGGAATCATGAGATCTGACGAGAAAACGGCGAACCAAAAAGAGGGCGAATAAAACAGCAAATTTTTGTGAAGTGGGGAAGAGGAAAATGAGAGGCAAATGGCAAATAATGTAAATTGCGAGGAGATGAGATTTGTGATTAGGAACCTGGTATATGTTGAAGATCCTCCCCGGCAACGGCGCCAGAAAATTCCGTTTGATCTCGCTTGAAGCAACGTCGGTATTTCCCCAAAGAGGAAGGGATGATGCAGCACAGCGGCGGTAGGTATTTCCCTCAGATATGAAACCAAGGTTATCGAACCAGTAGAAGAACCAAGCAACACAACGTAAACAGCCCCTGCACACAAAGAACAATCACTCGCAACCCGACGTGTTAAAGGGGTTGTCAATCCCTTCTGGGTAACGGCGCCATAAACGGCATGTGGATGGGAATAAGTTGTAATAGATTGAATAAATACATCGCAAATAAAATAAAACACAGCAAGGTATTTTTGTATTTTTGGTTTAATTGATCTGAAAATAAATGCAAAAGAAAAGTAGATCGCAAAGGCAAATATATGAGAAAGAGACCCGGGGGCCGTAGATTTCACTAGTGGCTTCTCTCGAGAAAAATAGCAAACGGTGGGTGAACAAATTACTGTTGGGCAATTGATAGAACTTAAAATAATCATGACGATATCCAGGCAATGATCATTATATAGGCATCACGTCCAAGATTAGTAGACCGACTCCTGCCTGCATCTATTACTATTACTCCACACATCAACCGCTATCCAGCATGCATCTAGTGTATTAAGTTCATGGAAAAGTGGAGTAATGCAATAAGAATGATGACATGATGTAGACAAGATCTATCTATGTAGAGATAGACCCCATCGTTTTATCCTTAGTAGCAACGATACATACATGTCGGTTCCCCTTCTGTCACTGGGATCAAGCACCGTAAGATCGAACCCACTACAAAGCACCTCTTCCCATTGCAAGATAAATAGATCAATTTGGCCAAACAAAACTCAAATATCGGAGAAGAAATACGAGGCTATAAGCAATCATGCATATAAGAGATCAAAGAAACTCAAATAACTTTCATGGATATAAAAAGATATAACTTATCATAAACTCAAAGTTCATTAGATCCCAACAAACACACCGCAAAAGAGTTACATCATATTGGATCTCCAAGAGCCATTGTATTGAGAATTCAGTGAGAGAGAGGAAGCCATCCAGCTACTAACTATGGACCCGAAGGTCTACAAAGTACTACTCACGCATCATCGAAGAGGCGCCAATGGAGGTGGTGAACCCCATCCGAGATGGTGTCTAGATTGGAGCTGGTGGTTCTGGACTCTGCGGCGGCTGGATCAATATTTCTTCGACTCCCCTAGGGTTTTGGGAATATTGGGGTATTTATAGAGCAAAGAGGCGGTCCGGTGGGCACCTGCAACCCACCAGGGCGCGCCCTGGTGGGTTGTGCCCTCCTCGGGGCACCCCCCATGCGCAGCCAGGGCCCATTATGTTCCTTCTGGTCCAAAAAAGTTATCCGTGAAGTTTCGTTGCATTTGGACTCTGTCTGATATTGATTTCCTGCGATGTAAAAACATGCAGAAAACAGCAACGGGCACTATGTCAATAGGTTAGTACCAAAATATGATATAAAATGATTGTAAAACATCCAAGATTTATAATATAGCAGCATGGAACAATCAAAAATTATAGATACTTTGGAGACGTATCAGAACCCTGTAGCTGATAACTTGTCTAGGTTAGAAAATATTCTTGATGACCCACAACCTATTAATGATAGTTTTCCTCATGAGCAATTAGCTGCAATAAATGTTTCTCATAACACTCCTTGGTATGTTGACTATGCTAATTACATTGTTGCTAAATACATACCACCTAGCTTCACATACCAACAAAAGTAAAAATTCTTCTATGATTTAGGACATTACTTTTGGGATGACCCGCATCTTTATAAAGAAGGAGTGGTATAATTAGACGTTGTGTACCTGAGCATGAACAGGGACAAATCCTATGGAAATGTCACTCCGAAGCTTATGGAGGGCATCATGCGGGAGATAGAACTGCTCACAAGGTATTGCAATCTGGTTTTTATTGGCCTACTCTCTTCAAGGATGCCCGTAAGTTTGTTTTATCTTGTGATGAATGTCAAAGAATTGGTAATATTGGTAAGCGTCAAGAAATGCCTATGAATAATTCACTTCCTATTGAACCAGTTGATGTTTTGGGTTTTGATTACATGGGACCTTTTCCTTCCTCTAATGGGTATACACATATTTTGGTTGCTGTTGATTATGTTACTAAGTGGGTAGAAGCTATTCCAACTAGTAGTGCTGATCACAAGACCTCCATTAAAATCCTTAAGGAAGTTATTTTCCCAAGGTTCGGAGTCCCTGGATATTTAATGATTGATGGTGGTTCACAATTTCTTCATGGTGCTTTCCGTAAAATGCTTGCTAAGTATGATGTTAACCATAGAATTGCGTCCCCCTATCATCCTCGGTCTAGCGGTCAAGTTGAACTTAGCAATAGAGAAATAAAATTAATTTTACAAAAAATTGTCAATAGGTCCTGAAAGAATTGGTCTAAGAAATTGGATGATGCATGATAACCCACAAGTATAGGGGATCACAACATTTTTCGAGGGTAGAGTATTCAACCCAAATTTGTTGATTCGACACAAGGGGAGCCAAAGAATATTCTCAAGTATTAGCAGATGAGTTGTCAATTCAACCACACCTGAAAGACTTAATATCTGCTGCAAAGTATTTAGTAGCAAAGTAGTATGGAAGTAACGGTAACGGTGGCAAAAGTAACAATAGCAGTTTTTGTAGTAATCGTAACAGTGGCAACGGAAAAGTAACTAAGCAAAGATCAATATGTGAAAAGCTCGTAGGCAATGGATCAATGTATAATTATGTCGGTTGCGATTCCTCATGCAACAATTATAACATAGGTGACACACAACTAGCTCCAGTTCATCAATGTAATGTAGGCATGTATTCCGAATATAGTCATACGTGCTTAAGGAAAAGAACTTGCATGACATATTTTGTCCTACCCTCCCGTGGCAGCGGAGTCCTATTGGAAACTAAGGGATATTAAGGCCTCATTTTAATAGAGTACCGGACCAAAGCATTAACACTTAGTGAATACATGAACTCCTCAAACTACGGTCATCACCGGGAGTGGTCCCGATTATTGTCACTTCGGGGTTGCCGGATCATAACACATAGTAGGTGACTATTGACTTGCAAGATAGGATCAAGAACTCACATATATTCATGAAAACATAATAGGTTCAGATCTGAAATCATGGCACTCGGGCCCTAGTGACAAGCATTAAGCATAGCGAAGTCATAGCAACATCTATCTTAGAACATAATGGATACTAGGGATCAAACCCTAACAAAACTAACTCGATTACATGGTAAATCTCATCCAACCCATCACCGTCCGGCAAGCCTATGATGGGATTACTCATGCACGGCGGTGAGCATCATGAAATTGGTGATGGAGGATGGTTGATCATGACGACAGCGATGGATTCCCCTCTCCGGAGCCCCGAACGACTCTAGGTCAGCCCTCGCGAGACAAATTAGGGCTTGGCGGCGGCTCCGTATCGTAAAACACAATGAATCCTTCTCTATGATTTTTTCTCCCCGAACGTGAATATATTGAGTTGGAGTTGAGGTCGCTGGAGTTCCAGGGGGCCCACAAGGCAGGGGGAGCGCCCTAGGGGGTGGGCGCGCCCTGCACCCTCATGGACAGGGTGTGGGCCCCCTGATGTTGATTCTTTCGCCAATATTTATTATTATTTCCAATACGTGTCTCCGTGGATTTTCAGGTCATTCCGAGAACTTTTATTTCTGCACAAAAATAACACCATGGTAATTCTGCTGAAAACAGCGTCAGTCCAGGTTAGTTCCATTCAAATCATGCAAGTTAGAGTCCAAAACAAGGGCAAAAGTGTTTGGAAAAGTAGATACGTCGGAGACGTATCAATGCACTTTGAGCCTACAGAACAGCTTATAAAAATCCTATGGGTATGTCTCCCTATAAAATGGTTTATGGAAAAGCTTGTCATTTGCCTCTTGAGTTAGAACATAAAGCATATTGGGCAATTAAAGAACTCAACTATGATTTCAAACTTGCCGTTGAAAAGCGGTCATTTGATATTAGCTCACTAGATGAATGGAGAACCCAAGCTTATGAAAATGCCAAGTTATTTAAAGAAAAAGTTAAAATATGACATGATAAAAGAATCCAAAAGCATGAGTTCAAAGTTGGAGAATATGTTCTTTTGTACAACTCTTGTTTCAGATTCTTTTGAGTAAAAACTCTTCTCCAAATGGGAAGGGCCTTATGTTATCGAGGAGATTTAATTTATCGATCTGGAGCCATCAAAATAAATAATGCCGAAGGTACTAACCCAAGGTCATCAATGGGCAAAGAATAAAACATTATATCTCGGGTACGCCCATTAATGTGGAAAGTAATATTATCCCCAGTAATATTATCCAAACTATGACACCGGAAGAACACATAGAGGAAACCTTCCGGAACACTCCAGAATCGTGAAAAAAGAGGAGGTATGTGATACGGTATGTAGACGGACTCCAAAAATCCGCAAAAATATTTTCTGTCAGTTTTGGAATATATTAAAAATTAGGAAAATAAGAAACAACCAGGAAGGTAGCCCTGTTGGGCAAGCCAGGCGCGCCCAGGTGGTTTGTGCCCACCTCGGGTACCTCAGGTGGTTTTTTTCTCCCATTTGCTTGTTTCCCAAGATAAAAAATCTTTATATACCCCCCGAACCTATTGACCACCGTATCACGGAGAAATATTCTGTTTTCTTTTCTTGCTGCTTTCTGGTAGATCTAGATTACCATGGCCGCTTCAAGCTCCTCCAAGGAAAAGTTCTTCGAGAACGACATCAACCCATATTTGCGGGAGGTGATGCAGCACCCTCAAGCCATCGAGATGCGTGAGGGGCTGCGCCACATCAACAATGTCCAGGGGCCCAAAGGGACGGGGACCATGGACGCCAGGCTCGAAGCTACGGAGTAGGAGGTCTTCAAGTGCAAGGGAATGGTAGAACGTGGACTCAACGCCAATCACCTCATGATCGCGGACTATACGTACCCGTGATCTCAAGGTGGATGGAAAATCCATGAAGGAAATCGTCTTCACATTCAACGAGCAAATCAACTTTCTCCAAAGCCAGATCTACATTTCCAAAACCAAGTCTTTGAATATGAGGCAAGGTTTAAAGGGGTGAGTTTGGCTGCCAGTTGCAGGACCCGTGAGACTCACTCCTCCTCTTATGATGGTGAGCCTTTGCCATGGAAACCTGAAGATAAGATCGCTACTACTTCATCACCACCACCTCCTTCTTCATCACCAAAGGAAACTTGCAGTATCGGGTGAGGGAGTCCTGGATTAGGGGTCCTCGGACAGCCAGACTCTATCATTTGGCCTGACTGTTGGACTATGAAGATACAAGATTGAAGACTTCGACCCGTGTCCGGATGGGACTCTCCTTGGCGTGGAAGGCAAGCTTGGCAATATGGATATGTAGATCTCCTCCCTTGTAACCGACTCTGTGTAACCCTAGCCCCCTCTGGTGTCTATATAAACCGGAGGGTTTAGTCCGTAGGACAACAACAATCATACCATAGGCTAGCTTCTAGGGTTTAGCCTCTATGATCTCGTGGTAGATCAACTCTTGTAATACTCATATCATCAAGATCAATCAAGCAGGAAGTAGGGTATTACCTCCATCGAGAGGGCCCGAACCTAGGTAAACATCGTGTCCCCTACCTCCTGTTACCATCCGCCTTGGACGCACAGTTCGGGACCCCCTACCCGAGATCCGTCGGTTTTGACTCCGACATTGGTGCTTTCATTGAGAGTTCCATTGTGCCGTCACCGTAAGGCTAGATGGCTCCTTCGATCATCGGCAACGATGCGATCCAGGGTGAGGTTTTCCTCCCCGGACAGATCTTCGTATTCGGCGGCTTCGTACTGCGGGCCAACTCGCTTGGCCATCTGGAGCAGGTCGAGAGCTACGCCCCTGGCCATCAGGTCAGGTTTGGAAACTTGAACTATACTGCCGACATCCGCGGAGACTTGATCTTCGACGGATTCGAACCCATATCAGGTGCGCCGCACGATCACGACGATCATGACTTAGCTCTGCCGTCGGACAGTGTTCGGGAGATCACACCTGCAACTACTCCGACCCTCAATCCGGAACAAATTGCGCCATCTGAGGACGGGTGGATAGACCCCGCCACGGAGGCCGCACACTCAGCGGCGATAGAGCCGAATACTGACTTCACCTCCCACGAGACCCGTGTTGCCGAACCGTTGGATTCGTCCCCGGCCATGGGATCCGAGCCGCCTGCGTCCGTGCCTATCAAATCCGATTGGGCACCGATCATGGAGTTTACCTCCGCGGATATCTTTCAGCACTCGCCCTTTGGCGACGTGCTAAACTCATTGAGGTCACTCTCCCTGTCAGGAGACTCTTGGCCAAACTATGTCTGGCTAGAATGGGATGCATACGACGAAGAAATTTGCTCCCCACCCACCACCCACTTAGTAGCCACTGTCGACGATTTAACCGACATGCTCGACTTCGGCTCCGAAGACATCGACGGTATGGACGACGATGCAGGAGACAAACAAGAACCACTGCCCACAGGGCGCTGGACTGCCACCTCATCGTATGACATATACATGGTGGACACCCCCAAAGAAGGGGATGGCAATAAAACAACGGAGGATAATCCCTCCAAGAAGCAATCCAAGCACCAACGTCAGCGGAGCCGCTCTAAGTCTCGCCATAGCAAAAGCAGCGATACCGGCACAAGAGACAATAATGCTCCGGATAGTGCCGAAGACAACGATAATCCCCTCCAGCCAGACCTCGAGCGGGAGGATGAACAAGCTAGCCCTCTAGAACATGCAGCAAACGGAGAATCAGAGGATGAAAATTACATGCCTCTCTCCGAAGACGAGGTGAGCCTCGGCGACAAAGAATTTATCGTGCCTGAGGATCCCGTCGAGCAGGAGCACTTCAAGCGCCGGCTTATAGCCACAACAAACAGCCTGAAGAAAAAGCAACAACAGCTTCGAGCTGATCAAGATCTGCTAGCGGATAGATGGACTGAAGTCCTAGCGGCCGAGGAATACGAACTCTAGCACCCAACCAAGAGTTACCCAAAGCGCAGGTTGCTACCCCAACTCGAGGAGGAAGCATTGAAACCTACATCGCCAGCGTACGATGCGGCTGATCGGCCACCTCGTGGCCGAGACAGAGAGGCATATCAGCTCGAAGTCCAGCCCGCACCCCGCCGCCATTCACCCAAAAATACCAAGGCCCGGGGCAACACGCGGGACCTACGAGATGTATTGGAAAACAAAGCAAAACATGCAAGATCGATCTACGGATCACGGGGGCGCGCCCCAACGCGGGATGATGACCGTCACGCCGGATATACTAAAAGGAAATCCAGCCGGGCCGAATACAGCAGACAAGACTCGTATGAACTACGTCGTGATATAGCCCGGCACAGAGGCGCCGCACACCCCCTATGCTTCACTGATGAAGTAATGGATCACGAATTCCCAGAGGGCTTTAAACCCGTAAACATTGAATCATATGATGGTACAACAGATCCCGCGGTATGGATCGAGGATTTCCTCCTACACATCCACATGGCTCGCGGTGATGATCTACATGCCATGAAGTACCTCCCACTAAAACTCCAAGGACCAGCTCAGCATTGGCTGAATAGCTTGCCAGCAGACTCCATTGGCAGTTGGGAGGATTTGGAAGATGCATTCCTTGACAACTTCCAGGGCACTTACGTGCGACCACCGGATGCTGATGACTTGCGCCATATAACTCAGCAGCCCGGGGAATCGGCCCGAAAATTCTGGACTAGGTTCCAAACTAAGAAAAACCAAATTGTCGACTGTCCGGATGCAGAGGCCTTAGCGGCATTTAAGCATAACATCCGTGACGAGTGGCTCGCCCGGCACCTCGGCCAGGAGAAGCCGAAGTCTATGGCAGCCCTCACAACGCTCATGACCCGCTTTTGCGCGGGCGAGGACAGCTGGATGGCTCGCAGCAACAACACATCAAGAAGTCATGGCAATTCAGATGCCAAAGATAGTAACGGCAGACCACGTCGCAACAGACACAAGCGCCGCAACAACGGTGACAATGCCGGAGACACGGCAGTCAATGCCGGATTCAGTGGCTCTAAATCCGGTCAGCGGAAGAAGCCGTTCAAAAGAAGCAACCGGGGCCCGTCCAGTTTGGACCGCATACTCGATCACTCGTGTCAAATTCACGGCACCCCCGATAAGCCAGCCAATCACACCAACAGGGAATGCCGGGTGTTCAAGCAGGCCGGCAAGTTGAATACCGAAAACAAGGAAAAGGGGCTGCATAGCGACGATGAGGAGGAGTCCCGGCCACCGAACACAGGATGACAGAAGAAATTTCTTCCCCAAGTGAAAACGGTGAACATGATATACGCAACCCATATTCCCAAGAGGGAACGGAAGCGTGCACTAAGGGACGTCTATGCGACGGAGCCAGTCGCCCCAAAGTTCAACCCATTGTCTTCTTGTCCGATCACTTTCGATCGTAGGGACCACCCCACTAGTATCCGTCATGGCGGTTCTGCCGCATTGGTCCTTGACCCCATCATTGACGGATTTCACCTCACCCGAGTCCTTATGGACGGCGGCAGCGGCCTGAACCTGCTTTATCAGGATACAGTGCACAAAATGGGTATAGACCCCTCAAGGATCAAACCCACTAAAACCACTTTTAAAGGTGTCATCCCATGTGTAGAGGCCCATTGCACGGGCTCAATCACACTGGAAGTGGTCTTCGGATCTCCGGACAACTTCCGAAGCGAGGAGTTAATCTTCGATATCGTCCCGTTCCGCAGTGGCTATCACGCACTGCTCGGACGAACCACATTTGCCAAATTCAATGCGGTGCCGCATTATGCATACCTCAAGCTCAAAATGCCAGGACCTCGTGGGGTTATAACAGTCAATGGAAACACAGAATGCTCGCTCCGCACGGAGGAGCATACTGCGGCCCTCGCAGCAGAAGCACAAAGCAGCCTTTTAAGGCAAACCGCCTATTCGGCGACAAAGCCCCCGGACAACTTCAAGCAAGTCCGGAGTAACCTGCAACAGGATCGCCTGGCACGTTCAGAGCTCGCCTAGCAATTCGGCCTCCGTCCTAGTCCCAGTCAAGCGACAAAATCTGTGCCGCGCGTACATAATTACGGACTAAAAATACCATGGAAATATGCCCTAGAGGCAATAATAAATTGGTTATTATGATATTTCCTTGTTCATGATAATCTCTTATTATCCATGCTAAAATTGTATTGATAGGAAACTCAGATACATGTGTGGATACATAGACAACACCATGTCCCTAGTAAGCCTCTAGTTGACTAGCTCGTTGATCAATAGATGGTTACGGTTTCCTGACCATGGACATTGGATGTCGTTGATAACGGGATCACATCATTAGGAGAATGATGTGATGGACAAGACCCAATCCTAAGCCTAGCACAAGATCGTGTAGTTCGTTTGCTAAGAGCTTTTCTAATGTCAAGTATCATTTCCTTAGACCATGAGATTGTGCAACTCCCGGATACCTTAGGAATGCTTTGGGTGTACCAAACGTCACAACGTAACTGGGCGGCTATAAAGGTGCACTACAGGTATCTCCGAAAGTGTCTGTTGGGTTGGCACGAATCGAGACTGGGATTTGTCACTCCGTGTAAACGGAGAGGTATCTCTGGGCCCACTCGGTAGGACATCATGATAATGTGCACAATGTGACCAAGGAGTTGATCACGGGATGATGTGTTACGGAACGAGTAAAGAGACTTGCCGGTAACGAGATTGAACAAGGTATCGAGATACCGACGATCGAATCTCGGGCAAGTACTATACCGGTAGACAAAGGGAATTGTATACGGGATTGATTGAATCCTCGACATCGTGGTTCATCCGATGAGATCATCGAGGAGCATGTGGGAGCCAACATGGGTATCCAGATCCCGCTGTTGGTTATTGACCGGAGAGTCGTCTCGGTCATGTCTGCATGTCTCCCGAACCCGTAGGGTTTACACACTTAAGGTTCGGTGACGCTAGGGTTATAGAGATATTAGTATGCGGTAACCCGAAAGTTGTTCGGAGTCCCGGATGAGATCCCGGACGTCACGGGGAGTGCCGAAAGGGGTCCGGGGGTCCACCAAGGGGGTCCACCAGCCCCGGGGGGCCACATGGGCTGTAGGGGTGTGCGCCTTGGCCTATATGCGCCAAGAGATAAGGGAAAGGGAGAGTCCTAAAGGGGGAAGGCACCTCCGAGGTGCCTTGGGGAGGATGGACTCCTCCCTGGACGCACCCTTCCTTGGAGGAAGGGCCAAGGCTGCGCCCCCCTCTCCCTTGGCCCTATATATAGTGGGGGGGGGGGAGGGCACCAATACCCAAGCCCTGGCGCCTCCCTCTCCCTCCCGTGACACATCTCCCTCCTCCCGTAGCGCTTGGCGAAGCCCTGTTGGAATCCCGCTACTTCCACCACCACGCCGTCGTGCTGCTGGATCTCCATCAACCTCTCCTCCCCCCTTGCTGGATCAAGAAGGAGGAGAGGTCGCTGCTCCGTACGTGTGTTGAACGCGGAGGTGCCGTCCGTTCGGCGCTAGGATCATCGGTGATTTGGATCACGACGAGTACGACTCCATCAACCCCGTTCTCTTGAACGCTTCCGCTCGCGATCTACAAGGGTATGTAGATGCACTCCTTCCCTCTCGTTGCTAGTAAACTCCATAGATTGATCTTGGTGATGCGTAGAAAAATTTGAATTTCTGCTACGTTCCCCAACAGGGGCACGGCCAGGACACACCCCACAATGCAGCTCAACCGCCCCAGGGGCTGTATACCTTTATAATTTTCTCTCTTTCAGGACCTTACTCTCTGGAAGCCCTTTTCGACAGTCTGATTGCTGGACGCATTACGGGAAGGAAATACCAAGGAGGCAAGAAGCTAAGACGTACAAAGGAATCCCCAGGTGGTCTCTGATAACGATTGAAATACCTGTTTTAAATACCCATACGCAGCTTGCCCTTGGATAGGACATGTCAAATAGTCCTATTTTTTGCTTATTGCACTACTTGTATCCATACTCTTCGACGTATTATTTAATAACAATGCATAGCGTTAGTCTATTATTGCATTACACTTTTTTCCCTTGTCTGCTTATTTACGACAAATTACACCCGTACATTCTGGTACGACCAGTACGCCAGGGGCTTCAGTATACCCCATAAATACGGCGTGAGAAGTCCGAACACTTTCGACAGTGCGGCACCCCAAACTTATAGCACTATATGCATCAGCTCCGAATCATGTCTTGGGTCAATAGTTGGGTTTGCCCGGCACCCATACCTTACGTTCCGCAATATCGGCTAAGGTAGCACTGGGAGAACTACTGCAATTGTGTCCCGGTTCTTCCGGACGAGCACCTCAGTAGAGAAAGCCCAAAACTGACTGTCATGATAAGGCGAGAGTTGGTCGCTGTTCGAGAGGTCTCAAGTCCTTAAAGACTTTTTCCGCTTCGGGCGAGGAGTCGGCCTAGCCCGACTTAGGCATATATAGCGCCCCAAACTCGGCCTTCCGAATACTAGGGGCTTTGCCAAAATTTAAAATTGTAGACTTCTATGGCTAAGTGAGAGTGATAAAGCCTTATAGTCCGATTGCCTGGTTCGTTGTGCTGAACACCTCCTTCGAAGGACCCAAAATTGGGATAAAGAGTGCTCAGGTTTATCCCGAACACCTCAGTACTAGTTACATGGGTGCAGAAGCCGATGACTGACCAACTCTCAGATTTTCTAAACGGCCGCACAGAAGGTAATATTTTAAATTCACAAGCGTTGCATACCGCAAATGAACTCATTTCACATTACAAGATCACATTAGTACATTTATTCAAATATTACATCCTTAGCACATTCCTCCGCCACAAGGCAAGCACCCTTCAGGACACTTTCATAATACTTTTCGGGGTGGCGATGCTCCTTGCCCTCCGGCGGCCCCTCCTTCACCAGCTTTTCGGCGTCCAGCTTTGCCCAGTGCACCTTCGCCCGGGCAAAAGCTCTGCGCGCACCCTCGATGCAGACAGACCGCTTTATGACTTCAAGCCGTGGGCAGGCATTCACAAGCCGCCTCACCAGACCGAAGTAGCTATCAGGCAAGGGCTCGCCAGGCCACATCCGGATTATAAGACCCTTCATGGCCTGTTCGGCCGCCTTGTGAAGCTCGACCAGTTGCTTCAGCTGGTCGCTCAAGGGCATTGGGTGTTCGGTCCTAGTATACTGAGACCAGAACAACTTCTCCGTCGAGCTCCCCTCCTCAGCACGGTAGAACTCCGCGGCATCCGACACACTGCGGGGCAGATCTGCGAACGCTCCTGGAGAGCTCCGAACTCGGGTAAGTAAAAAGAAAGTTTCCTTCACATGCTTGCTTTGCATAATGAATGCCTTACTCGCCGCTATCTTCTTAACCGCCTCAATTTCCTGAAGGGCCTTTTGGGCTTCGGCCTTGGCATGTTGTGCGCTTTCGAGGGCCTTCGCAAGCTCAGACCCTTGCGTCTCAGAGTCAAGCTCCAAGGACTCGTGCTTCTTGACGAGAGCCTGGAGCTCTTGCTGCACCTCGCCTACTCGGGCCTCTTGTTTCTCTTGCTCGATGCACTCCTTGGCCGCTTTGTCTTCGGCCTCGGATAGCGCCTTCTGCAGGGCCGCCACTTTGGTCGTGGCCCCTAACAAAATTCATGATGATCCTATTATTCCAAAACCAAATTTTTCTTTATAATACACAGACGGGGTATCACTTACCTTTCTTCTCTTCGAGCTGCCTCTTGGTAAGGCCAAGCTCTTCCTTGGACCGCTCAAGGTCCCGCTTCAGTGCGGCGACCTCCGCAGTACGTGCGGCAGCAGCCAGCAGTGAAGCCTGCATATGCACATAGACATATTATGATTAGACTCCTGCGATTATTATTTGATCCTCTATTTGGCCTTCCTTCGCGAACGCCAAATAGAGCATCAGGGGCTACAGTCTATGCCGGGATATTTTCTTATAATTTGATTACTTACCTCAAAGCCAGTTAGGAGGCTGGCACAGGCTTCAGGCAGTCCACTCTTAGCGGACTGAACCTTCGTGACTACCGCACTCATGATAGTGCGGAGCTCTTCGTGAATGGAAGCGCCGCGAAGCGCTTCCAGCAAGTTGTGCGATGCCTCTGGATGGACAGAGGCCATCGGCACAAACGGCTTGCCCCCCTTAGCGAGGGGTTGCCTGACAGAATCCGGAACCATTGGAGGTTCCGGTGCCGTATTCGGCTTGGGGCTAGACTTGCTGCCCCCGGCGTTAGGGCCCAGAGGAGTCTTGCCCCTCGTGCGCCCAGCGCCTGGAATGTCGCCTTGGGGTGCCTCCGGAACTGTCTCCCCTTGGTTCAGCCCCCTTTGAGACAACACCTCGGCGTCGTCCATAGGGCGGGGGGAGGAGACGGTCGGGAGTGAATCGCTGTTCATATCCGACGGGCCCAAAGAATCATCCGACAAAGAGACATCGATGTGGGCTCGGGATGGGCTGCATAATCATGCGCGGCGTGATAAGAAACAGTACAACGAAACATACCAGAATTACCATGGTATCCGGATACTTACGACTTCGCCAGGGGCTTATCCCTGGGCAGCCACTCGTCGTCGCTATAGGCGGTAGTTGTGGAGTTGTCCGGAAGGAGGGTCCTTCCCTTCTTGGACCCTTCGGCCGCCCCAGCCGGGGCGGCCTTCCTTTTCTTGTCTCCCCCAGCTAGGGGGAGAGCTTTCCTCTTCTTCCTCCTTGTTTTCATGGGAGGAGTGCGCGTCGGTGTTTTCGGACGATGAGTCCGATATAACCTTGCGCCGGAGACTCTTCCTGGTCCCCGTGGTCTTCTTCTTGGTCTTCTTCTTGGCCTTCTTCTCCGGCACCTCATAAGGCGCCGGAACCAGCATCTCCGTTAGGAGATCATTTGCTGGATCTTAGCGCAGGGGAGCTGGACAATCAATCTGCTTCGCTGTCACTACCCAGTCCTGTTAAATGGCGTGGAGGCTTAGATCCCACGCGTGGTTATACTGGGGAAAAGAACATCTTATGAGATGTAAAAGACTTACCGGATTGGCAGGGCGCTTTGCACTGAGTCCGCGGTCCTCAGTGAGGGGAGGAGGTACCTCGGCGCCCTTGAACGGCACCTTCCAGACGTCCTTGTGTGTCGTGCCAAAGAGCTCATGCAGTGTCTGGTGCTCGGCCGGGTCGAACTCCCACAAATTGAATGCCCGTCTTTGACACGGGAGGATCCGGCGGAAGAGCATGACTTGGACCACGTTGACGAGCTTGATTTTCTTGCTCATCATGTTTTTGATGCATGTCTGGAGTCCGGTCAGCTCTACCGAGGAACCCCAGGACAGGCCCTTCTCTTTCCAGGAGGTGCGCCGCATGGGGATTCCAGATCGAAATTCGGGGGCCGCCACCCAGTTGCTGTCGCACGGCTCGGTGATGTAGAACCACCCCGATTGCCACCCCTTTATGGTCTCCACATAGGAGCCTTCGAGCCAGGTGACGTTAGGCATTTTGCCCACCATGGCGCCTCCGCACTCCGCTTGCTGGCCGACCACCACCTTCGGTTTAACATTGAAGGTCTTCAGCTACAAGCCGAAGTGGGGCTTGATGCGGAGGAAGGCCTCGCACATGAGGATAAACGCCGAGATGTTGAGGATGAAATTGGGTGCCAGATCGTGAAAGTCTAGCCCGTAGTAGAACATGAGCCCGCGGACAAACGGGTGGAGGGGAAATCCCAGTCCGCGGATGAAGTGGGTAAGAAAAACCACCCTCTCATGGGGTTCTGGAGTAGGGATGATCTGCCCTGCATCTGGCAGCCGGTGTGCGATATCCGTGGCCAGATATCCGGCTCCCCGCAGCTTTGTGATGTCCTCCTCCGTAACAGAGGAGACCATCCACTTGCCTCCCGCTCCGGACATGCTTGGAGTGGTTTGAGGAGAAAAATGCGAACTTGGGTGCTGGAGCTCGAGTGCGCAAGAATGGATGAGCAAGGAGGAATAAGCTGTGGGTGAAAAGGGGGAATCCTTGTCCCTTTATAAGGGCGGAAGAAGCTATGCACCTCCCCACCTACCTGGTAAACTCGCTTATTCCCCAAGCGCCGTAATTGATGGCGTGATTGGGTTACCCACACCCGTATTGATGAGAATCCCGTGATAAGGGGACACGATCTCTGCTTTGACAAGTCATGCCAAGAAAACTGCCTCGCGATATGTGCAGTGGCTGGTTATGAAAAACGGTTCGAATGATGACCGGGCCGTGGTGTGATGTCATGCTGCAGAATGTGTCAACGGATTAGATTTGTGGAAATATTATTCTCTCTACGGTGGTATGTGGAATTTGTTTTGCAGAGCCGGACACTATCCTTGTGTTCAAAATCTTCTATGGAGTATTCGAAGGAGGAACCCGCCTTGCAATGCCAAAGACAATCTGCGCACCGGACTCATCGCCATTGAAGCCTGGTTCAGGGGCTACTGAGGGAGTCCTGGATTAGGGGGTCCTCGGACAGCCGGACTCTATCCTTTGGCCCGACTGTTGGACTATGAAGATTCAAGATTGAAGACTTCGACCCGTGTCCGGATGGGACTCTCCTTGGTGTGGAAGGCAAGCTTGGCAATATGGATATGTAGATCTCCTCCCTTGTAACCGACTCTGTGTAACCCTAGCCCCCTCCGGTGTCTATATAAACCGGAGGGTTTAGTCCGTAGGACAACAACAATCATACCATAGGCTAGCTTCTAGGGTTTAGCCTCTACGATCTCGTGGTAGATCAACTCTTGTAATACTCATATCATCAAGATCAATCAAGCAGGAAGTAGGGTATTACCTCCATCGAGAGGGCCTGAACCTGGGTAAACATCGTGTCCCCTGCCTCCTGTTACCATCCGCCTTAGACGCATAGTTCGGGACCACCTACCGAGATCCGCCGGTTTTGACACCGACATTGGGTATGGGCACTCCCCTTGGCTTGTGCCAAGATTGGGGGGGGGTGCCCCGGTATCGTATCACCTCCACTATCTTTTGCCTTTACTTATCTTAGTTCGATCCTTAGTTATCTTTTGCTTTAGTTGAATAAAATTTTAGTTCGATCCTTTCTTTTCAAGTGTTTGCTTAGTGATCTATCATTGTAATCGTGTGCGAGATATATAATAAAGTTTAGTTTGAGTTTTGTTTTCTTTACTTTCATGTTCAATAAAAAGAAAGGAAATAAATGAAAAAGATCATATGCTAATCTTATGGTAAATAATGACATCACATAAGGAAGAGTATAAGTAGAAAATTTTATTGGAGATTTACAAACATAGCATTGGTCAATGATGCAATAAATGAAAGAATTAATAAGGGAAGAGAAGATTCACATGCAAATAGACTATCTTGGACATCTTTTATGATTGTGAGCCCCCATCAAGATATTACATGCCAAAATTGTTGACGTTGGACAAGGAAGACAATGTAATGATTTATGTTTGTTCATATTCACATAGAAGTTATATTGTCATAGATGCTTTACATGTGGTGCTTGCCCCCCATATTTGCTAGCCAAAGATTTCGCACTAAGTAGAGATACTACTTGTGGATCCAAAAATCCTTAAACCCAAATCTTGTTTTGAGAGTCCACCATACCTACCTATGGATTGAGTAAGATCCTTCAAGTTGTCATCGATGCAATAAGGCAAAAAAATTGCTTCTAAAAGTGTTGGATCATTTAATGTAAGAGAAAATTCAGCGTTGTACGAACTTGTGATGGCAAAGAATAAAAGCGACAGACTGCATAATAAAGGTTGCTATCATAAGGGGCAATACAACATGACGTTCTTTTTCACTAGGAGATTGAGCATACAACCAAAAAGTGCATGGCAACCTCTGCTTCCCTCTGTGAAGGGCCTATCTTTTACTTTTATGTATTTACTTTTATGCAAGAGTCAAAGTATTTCTCTCTATTCCTTTTTGTTTTTCTCTTTTGGCAAGCACCATGTGGTGAGGAAATATCTAGGCACATATATCCAGTTGGATATGAGTGTGCATGAGTTATTATTGTTAACATCACCCTTGAGGTGAATACGATGGGAGGCGAAACTATAAGCCCCTATCTTTCTATGTGTCTGGTTGAAACTTTTTGCTCATGTGTATGCGGTGAGTGTTAGCAATCATAGAAGACTATATGATGGTTGAGTATGTGGACTTGCCATAAGGCTCCGATACGCGACCTTCCTGAAAAGATGATTAATTGTAGTTGCAAAGTTGACTGAGAACATAGTTTGTTGGTTTTCAATAGAGTTTATGCTTTATACTTCGATGTTGTGATGAATTGTTACTTGTTCATGAGAAGTCTATGATAGAAGTTATATGATAAAACTTCTATGATAAAGTTTTATGTTAAAGTTTGTTGTTGTTATAATAATATACATGATGCTTCTATGTCTGTATTTTGTTTATATAGACACCTCTCTCTCTCTAAGCATGTGGACATGTTTTTCGATTTTGATTTTCGCTTCAGGACAAGCGAGGTCTAAGCTTGGGGGAGTTGATACGTCCATTTTGCATCATGTTTTCCTACTGTTATTTATATTGTTTTTATGCATCATAATGCTTTTTTAGTTAATTCTAATGCCTTGTTTCTCATAATATACAAGGTTCACACAAGGAGGGAGAATGCCGGAAGCTGGAATTCTGGACATGAAAAAGCTACGTCACGTCACCTATTCTGCACAACTCCAAATGAGCTAAAACTTCACGGAGATTTTTTATGGAATATATAAGAATTATTGGAGCAAATAACTACCAGAGGGGGCCCACCAGATCGGCAAAACCCACCTGGGCGCGCCAGGGAGCCCAGGCGCGCCCTGGTGGGTTGCGCCCTCCTTGGTCCACCACCGGTGCCCCTCTTCTGGTATATAAGTCATTTTGACCTACAAAAAAATAAGGAGAGGACTTTCGGGATGTAGCGCCACCGTCTCAAGGTGGAACTTGGGCAGGAGCACTTTTGCCCTCCGACGGAGCGATTCCGCCAGGGGAACTTCCCTCCCGAAGGGGGAAAATCATCATCATCACCAACAACTCTCCCATCTTGGGGAGGGCAATCTCCATCAACATCTTCAATAGCACCATCTCCTCTCAAACCCTAGTTCATCTCTTGTGTTCAATCTTTGTACCGGAACGTTAGATTGGCGCTTGCGGGTGACTAGTAGTGTTGATTACTATATGGTTTATTTGGTGGAAGATTATATGTTCAGATCCATTATGCAATTTAATACCCCTATGATCTTGAGCATGATTATCATTTGTGAGTAGTTACTTTTGTTCTTGAGGTCACGTTGCAAGTAATCATGTGAACTTGATATGTGTTCGATATTTTGATGGTATGTATGTTGTGATTCCCTTAGTGGTGTCATGTGAACGTCGACTACATGGCACTTCACCTTATTAGGGCCTAAGGGAATGCATTGTGGAGTAGTTATTAGATGATGGGTTGCGAGAGTGACAGAAGCTTAAACCCTAGTTTATGCGCTACTTCGTAAGGGACTGATTTTGATCCAATAGTTTAATGCTATGGTTAGATTTTATCTTAATACTTTTCTCGTAGTTGTGGATGCTTGCGAGGGGTTTAATCATAAGTAGGAGTTTTGTTAAAGTAAGAAAAAATCCTAAGCACCGGTCCACCCACATATCAAATTATCAAAGTAGCAAACACAAATCAAACCAACATGATGAAAGTGAATAGATGAAATTCCCGTGTACCCTCAAGAACGTTTTAATTACCATAAGAGACCGTTTTGGCCTGTCCTTTGCCTCAAAAGGATTGGGCTACCTTGCTGCACTTTGGTTACCGTTACCGTTACTTGCTCGTTACAAATTATCTTGCTATCAAACTACTCGTTACTTATAATTTCAGTGCTTGCAGAGAATACCTTGCTGAAAACTACTTGTCATTTCCTTCTGGTCCTCGTTGGGTTCGACACCTTACTTATCGAAAGGACTGTGATTGATCCCCTATACTTGTGGGTCATCACGCACCAGAATCAATCTCGGAGCTGGTCCGCGATACAGCCTGTACCTCGGATCCGGCTTCGAGCTTGGATCCGAGCGTCACCTCACCAGGTCAGGTTTCAAACCACCCTGGCGAAAACTCCAAGGTTGCGTTAAGCAACACCTCGGCTAAAATTCAGGTCAGTCCCGCCTACTGTCAAGAGATGGGGGAAGCCGGCCTCTCTGCTCTAAACGAGATGCTGGAGCCAATCCAAAGTCTTGGAATCTCGAATGGACAGTCTTTGGTCTACAACCGAGCTGGATGTAAATCTGAGGGTGCGGAAATTTTCACCCCACCCGCCACCCACTTAGTCGCCATGGTCGAGGATACCGACGTGCTTGACTATGCCTCTGAAGAGGCCATGGATATGGATGAGGATGTCGAAGATATGTCATATGAAACATCACCAATAGGCACCGGTTACCCCGGGAATTGGGCGGCTACCTCCACCCACGATGTCTAGATGGTAGACACTCCTAAGGATGGTGAAAGAGATAAGGAGCCTCCCAAATGCCGACGACGTAGACACCGTAACAAAGGGGCAGGCAACGACATCACTAGCCATGAAGCTACCGATAACGACGCCGCCATCGACAAAGGCGATTCCAGACGGCGCCGATGATCATCACTGTTGGGGAATGTAGTAATTTCAAAATTTTCCTACCCACACACAAGATCATGGTGATGCATAGCAACGAGAGGGGAGAGTGTTGTCTACGTACCCTCGTAGAACGTAAGCGGAAGCGTTATGACAATGCAGTTGATGTATTCCTACGTCTTCACAATCGACCGATCCTAGCACCGAAGGTACGGCACCTCCGCGATCTGCACACGTTCGGCTCGGTGACGTCCCATGAACTCACAAATCTAGCAGAGTGTCGGGGAAGAGCTTCGTCAGCACGATGGCGTGATGATGATGATGATGATGAAGCTACCGGCGCAGGGCTTCGCCTAAGCACTACGACGATATGACCGAGGTGGATTATGGTGGGGGGGCACCGCACACGGCTAAGAACAATGTCTGTTGCGCTTCTAGGGTGCCCCCCCCCCCCGCCCTTGTATATAAAGGAGCAAGGGGGAGGCCGGCCGGCCTTAGGGCGCGCCAAGGAGGGGGAGTGTTGGGGATATAATTATTAGATATGACCCGCCCAGGAGGGGCCGGGTCATCCCTATGGCGGTTCATCTCAATGAAGCCCAAGAGTATGTTAAGATGGCGGTTCATAGGCAGGCTTGTTAGAGGGCCCAAACCCGAAGGCGGCTTAAGGCCCACAAGTATAAACCGCCATGTATATGTAAGCTTGTATTGTAAGGCATGTAAGATATGTCACCGAGCCGAACACGTTGTATGAGCCGGCCGGGACTCTGTAGGCCGCAGGGCATCAACCCGTGTATATAAGGGGACGACCCGACAGCGGCGTAGGACAAGAAACAATAGATCGAGAGCCAGGAAAAGCGGATTCGCTCCCTGGTCATCGAAACCCTAGCAATACCACCTCAACTGGAGTAGGCCTTTACCTTCACCGCAAGGGGCCGAACCAGTATAAACTCCTTGTGTCCTTTGTCCCATTTTAACCCCTTTAAGCTAACCTCGTCGCAATGGTTCCACAACTAAGTCCTTCCATGAGGACATCTGCCGTGACACTTCCACGACAGTTGGCGCCCACCGTGGGGCCAGCGCATGGTGGTTTTGAGTTCTTAAAGGGAAGCTTTGAAGGAATCAAGGGATACGCCGTGGGCCGGATGACCAAGAGTCGTCGCGGCAAGCTTTACATCGACGACACAGGCTGGGGGCCCGAGGCCGGCTCAATTGAGTACGGGTACCGGGTCCCCTTCGGCGGGATCCACGTCTTCATCGGCAAGATTGGCGAACCGGGCCCTGAGCCGGACATCTGCACCGACATCATCGAGACGGCTCAGCGTGCGCGACCCGCCCGGGTTCAACCCGCCGTGAAGCGTGCCTTTGTTGGATGTATCCATGGGGCCGAATTAGAAGGCTCCGTGTCTGGGGGTGAGACGGCCGTATACTCTGATGATGAGTCGTCCTCAGGAGAAACCAATTATATGTATCAACTGCAAGACGGACGGTTTGGGGGCTGTTCCTATGGCGACAGTATTCCGGAGCCCTTTGAGCCGCCGAACAGAGTGGCGATCTTCATGGCCGGCACCCAGCCGGCTCTCGGTTCAATAGCCGTTGCGGCCATGACCTCCAGTACGGCGGCGGTAACAGCGGCTGGTGCTGGCGATTCAGTACGCCCGCCGGCTCAAGTTTTGACGGATCTATTGGATGATCTGGCGACTCTGATGGAGATCGATGTAACACCGAACAACCAGGAACAACATAAGGCAGAAGCAGCTAAATTGCGTGATGAGATTGCAAAGGCTAATGCGGACTTAGCGACGGAAAACACCAGGATGGCTGGAGAACGGGCCGTTCTGAACGCCCAAGCGCAGCGGATCCAAGCAGATTCGTACCGGCTCATGGTGGATCAGAATGCTCTAGACGAAGTCTGGAGGAGAAAGCACCGGAGCCGCCTGCCCCTGGTTTATGAGTCAAGGGACCTCTTCAACACACCCAGGGCGGGGGCCAGTAACCCGCTAGTAATGAATCAGACAGCGGAAGCACGAGGGGGTGGAACGCCGGGTCAGCCGCACGTGGCCGGTTCTCCGCATATGGACAACACCCCGTCTCAGCATGTGGTGACGCCGCCGGGCCATTACTCCACCCCTCTAGATAACATGATTGTTGCAGCTACGCGATTGGCGGCTCTGCCAGTCGAGGGCGAAACTCCCGCGGCGGTTGAAACCCGGAGGGCTAGGGAGCTTCTTCAAACGGCTTTGGTGCAGTAGCAGGCTTATTCCTATAGTCATGACCGGATTCATGCGACCCCTCATCCAAGCCGGAGCTACAGTAGGCACATTGACTCGCCAGCAGTCTCGAGTACCGAATGGCGTCGTAACCAACCTCATGGTCATGACCCGACGCGACGGGAGGCCGAGCTGGCGGCTCAGCTGCACGCGCCGGTTTACCCGACGGCTTTGGTTGAAGCGGGTGTAACCTCTAGAGCTTTCGGTGTGCCGTGTCTAACGGCGGCTATACGGAATGAACGTTTACCCAAGGATTTCAAAGGTCCTCGAAAGGTGCCCAATTACACAGCAGATCAACCCCCTGAGGCTTGGGTGGAGAGTTATGAGATGGCCATGGAAATTTTGGATGTTAGTGAGGCTGCGTACGCCAAATATTTCACCATGATGCTAGAGGGGACGGCTCGAACCTGGCTGAAGGGGCTGCCAGCTAACTCCATAGGGTCATGGGCGGAGCTGAAGGCCCGGTTCATCCAGAATTTTAAAGATACAAGCAAGCAGCCCATGTCGATTGTGGATTTGGTTTCTTGTGTTCAAGCAGAGGGCGAGTCAACAACCAGCTGGGTACGCTGGGTCTCGACTATCATACATTCTTCAGATAATATAAACGTCGGCTCAGCGATTCTGATGTTAGAGAAAAATTGTCGTTTTATTCCACTCAAGCAAAAGCTTGGCCGACTCAAGCGTCATTGTGATGACATGGGTACCCTAATGGCGGCTCTTGTTAAGTACGCCGACTCTGATGGTACCAAGGACCCCGACTCTGAAGATGAAAGATCAGGAAAGGGAAAGAAGAGTAGCAGCATGACAGCAGTACAACCCTACCAATCAGGGCGGCAATGGTAAGCGTAAGGCTGATGATTTTGTGGCTAACACCAGGGCACGCAATTATGTCCCGTGTCGTAAGGGGCCGCCGGCTCAAGGCCCCAGGTTTGACCTTGATACAGTGTTAAATCAGCCGTGTCCGAAGCACGGAACAGATCAGAAGCCGGCTACCCATACGTGGAGAGATTGCAGCGTAATGAGAAGCTTTCGGGAGTCCATCCAACGCAACCCCGGCCCAAACGGCGGTTTAGGGTCCGGTTCTCATGGTCCGGGTCACGAGGCGGCGGTTCAAGTGTAACATCCCAAATTTTCAATTTGGTATGTTATACATAGATCATTATTGCATATCATATTCTATTGCATTTTGACAAATCCTCGATAAATCCTAAGCAACTCAAAGACCCTCGGAGAGAGTTGGGGATTTTCTCGAATTTTCATATTTGATTTTTCATCAAATAATAAGACGAGGATTTTGGTTTTAATTATTTTCTCTCCGGAAAAATATTTCATTAAACAAAATAAATGAGAGGAGAAAATATGACTTCTCCAAAACAATTGAAATACTGGAGGAAAAATGTTAAAATCATCTATTGGATTTTATTCGGATTTTATTTGCAATTTTTATTGCATTAAAAATATTGCATGTTTTCAAAAAACATTATTTTGTGTTAAAAAAATGTTCACCCTATTCTAGATTTTCTAACTAGACGGGGAAAATTTATTTTATCTTTTTTGGACTTTTATTTATTTTTCTACGAATTATTTTCCGCGGAACGTATTTAAAAAAAATATGCGCTGCGCCGACTGGGCCGAGCCCAGCCGAGCCGCAGGCCGGCCCGCCCGCGTCGTC